>NW_020270613.1:600000-814843 GCF_002803265.2 Melanaphis sacchari
AACTTAAAGATAGTGAGTTAAATATTTTAATTTTATTTGAGTCTAAGTAAAGAGAAAATATTTTTATTTTTATTTCTATTTCTATGTAATAATGAAAATCAACACATGGATGGTTGTTTATTATATTTTTCATTTCAAAAGTTTTGTATTACTATTTTAAATTAATTGTTTAAAAATATTACAGATTTATATTTACTAAGAAATACTGCAAATCCATAAGTGGTTGATCTGGTTGCAATACTATAGATATTTAATTTATTGCTTTAAAAATATTATATTGCTATAAAATTTAATATTACAATTGATTTTTTTTCAAAGTAACTTTTTACTATACACAGACTTACGTTCAATTTTTTTAGTATTAATTTATACACAGTAAACTGTATAATTTAATATTTTGCATATTTTGAATTCATATTTTTCTGTATTTTCTGATAATTCGACCTTTTTTTGCATCCTGATCATATTATAATCCTATTCCAAAAGCTGACAGATTAAATTGGTTCTGTTGTACTAAAATAATGTGTTTAATATCGTAATATTTAATAATTATATTGGAATTAACTAAATTTTTAAAGAATCTTTTAATCATCAGGAGTAGATTAAATACTTAAATTCTAAAAATGTTCAATTACCTTATATATATTTATTAAGGTATTATACATTTATACTAAATAATATACTTTTATTATACTTGTAAGTCATACTCCATTGAATTATTATGGCTTCAGGAAACTTAATTTGTTTATTTTATTTAAGGGGAAAACGCATTATACGAAATAACAAGTGATCATCACATCAGTTCATGTGTTAATCTGTATTTACAATGTGGAGTTCAGTCTACATTAAACAATGTGATAGTTAGCCTATTTAATAACATTATCACACAGTCTTGTTATAACACGCTACGTACACAAGTACAATAAACAGTTTTTGTTTAAATAGAAAAAACTATTAAAATTAATGTTTGGTAATAGGAACAACTTGGGTACAATGTGTACAGTTCATCAAGCAGAATTCATGGAGTACTGAATTTTCAAATTACTGTACAGTCTGATCGTACTCCGATGTATGTTGATACAAGAATAGAAAACTATATAAACTCTATTGAGGTTAGTGGGTTTGAGTAGCTACATTTTAGTAACCTAACAAATTCATTTTTTTTATTCTAGCAATTATTAATGAATATGTCTGAAGAAGAATTTAACAAGTACAAAGATGGTTTAGCTGTTATATTGTCAGAGAAGCCTAAAGGCCTAATGAATCAAGCGGCTGTCTATCAAATTGAAATTGACACACAAGATTACAATTTCAACCGAGCGCAAATTGAAGTAGAAACATTAAAATCAATCCACAAAAATGATATTATTGAATTTTATCATGTAAGTGTTACTGCAATTATTTTAGACTGTTATTTAATTAATAATTTGTATAGGATCAAATTAGTCAATCTGGGCCAAAACGTCGTAAGTTAGCAGTACATGTAAAATCTACATTATACAATAAAAGCAAAGATAATTTTAAAGATGTGGATAATAGTTTAATAGTAAACAACAATGTATGTTTTAAAATTATGATTTTATGTTTATTGATCAACACAAATATTGTTAAGTTATTATTTTTCATCTTACAGATTACTTTGATTAAGGATATAACAGAATTCAAGAAGAAGCATTCACTGTATCCATTGTCTAGCCCATTTATACCTATTAGACCCACATCTACAAAGTCCAAGTTATAATATGTATTTTAAATTATTTCTTACAAAAATATATTAGATTTTTTTACATCTAAATTATAATAATTCATATTGTATCAAAATATGTATATTTTTTTTTTATTTAGAATTGTAATTAAAATTACTTTTTAGACTGGCTATTCTCAACATAAGGTCTTTAGATTATTTAGGGTTTCCAATATATAAAATAATACATGAATTAATGTTTAATTATTTGGTTATCACTTTATAAAGGTTAACAATCTCTTATTAAGTCATTTATTTAAACGACCTCTCAAATAACATACCTAGTTTAAATAATTAAATTATTGTTACATCAAAATATAGGTATTTATTAATGTTATAAAATACCACAACTATTTTTTAAAAGGAATATTACTGTAATTCTTGTATACATTTTATTTTTTTAAACATCTAATTGTTTATTTAAATTCATTTCAAACATTAATGATGTTTTATTAATGTTAATAAGAAAAATTTATTTCTAGATAATAAACGTATAATGCAAAAGTAGCCCTGTGATTATGCAATTCAATATTATCTTGTCACCTACAGTTTTATCAAATCTATACACTGCATAGTATAAATAATGAATAGTTTCATATTTTATGCCATTATTATGTACTGTACTATGCTGCTGTTCATCTGTTGTTTCAATTGTATCAACGGGTTGTAAATTATGAATCATTGAAATGGTCAGAGCTTATAAGAATATAGAAGGGTAGTAAGTAATGAAATGTTTTATACATATTTTAAAATATAAATGGATAGAAATAATTTATTAATAGTAATTGATATACCTGAATGTGATACCTAAAATGTACAACTTACAAAAAATTTATTCTTTATACATGTGGTGGTTTTGGAGAAGAAAAATTTTGCAAATTAAATAAACCAACAAAGGACAACTGGTCATGCTCAAACTGAAAATTTAAGAAAAAAACAATATCTGAAAATGCTGACGAAACATTAAGAGACGTTGACATACATTGTTGAATCTGTTCAGTTTATGAGTGCCTAATTTGATAGCTTTAGACAATACTTGAAAAAGATTTTATATCAACAGTTAATTGTCTAAAAGATGAAAATAAGTCAATCAAAGAAGAAAATATGTTTTCTGCAGTGAATTATTATTATTGATGATTCTTCACAAATCACTATTGGTCGTTGTTAATATGCTCGAACAATTTAGATTGTTATTTATACATAGTTGGAGTATCTGAGATAGAAAATGAAAATTGTACAAACATATTTAAAAAAATTACTTCCAAGTTGGGTATAAAATATAAATGTTGCAATTAAAAATGTTTTTCGAATACCTTCAAATATTGCAGGTAAACTTAAAAAGCTATCTGTATACTGTAACTGATTTAATGATTTAAAAAAAATATATATATCTTAGAACTCGTCTCAAAACAAAATATGGTTATAAAGGACATTGACTTGAGTATCTATTTTAATAACCAAATGACTTCGGTCTTCAACCAACCGAAAACTGTTTTATAAAACAAGAATTATCACAAAAGGTTTGAATTTGAAATATATTCGCTTTAAAAATAATAAATTTTTTGTAAAAAAAATGATATCTCTAAAGCAATACTTAATACTATTTTTTTTTTCATTTTTGAATCGACGATGCTGCGGGAACTGCTTTTGCATTGCTTCCGCGAAACGCAATACTTACCAAGGACGAAAACTCCCTATTAAAAATATCATAGGTATATTATAATTTTTTGTTTTTTATTTATAAAGAGTATTTACAATTTGTAAAAGAATAGCACAATAAGCAAATGTGAAAATTTATATACATTTTAACTGTGAATTACACGAAAAGGGAGGCCAACCAGTGATGAAATCTGTGATATTATTTCATGTCAACAGAACTCTGCAATATTTTCTCTTAAGCTAATAGATGGAATTTATGGGTTGAGAATTGGATGAATTTGCAATACTAATGGGTTATTATGGGAATTTAGTTTGGAATAAAAATATCTGTAATTGTTGGTGGCTAATTGGTCAATTGATTCGATTTTTAAATCAGGTGAGGTGTCAGTGTGGAGTTAGATACAAACCAAGGTGCGAGGTTATCATACGGAGAGTAATCGACTGAAATGCTTAAATGGTGCGAGTTTGAGATGGCTTAGCACAGACCCAAATTTTGATCACATATGTCCATATTGGTCGCAAAAGAGAGTTATACATGATAAGTTTGGAATGAATTGAAAGTTTTGATTTTAAGATTGGGCGAAGCAGATGTAGTCGGCTGTTGTCTGTTGAAGAATTTTCTTTTTCGTTTAAGGTGGGGGCCCCAAGTTAATCTTTTATTAATCGTTTAATGCCGAGATATTTGACATCAGAAGATAATGGGATTTGAGTACCATGAAAGTAAACAGGTGAAGGATCTGTTATTTTTAAAGTCAATAATGGTACATAAACAGATTTGTCTGGATTTATTTTTATTCGCCATTTAGTTGTCCAATTATCAATAGAATTTAAGTAGATTTGTAGAAAGTTGGACATTTCATCAGGGTTATTACTAGCATAGGTTAGGTAAAATAAGTTTTCAGATAAATTACTTAAGAGAAAAAAAATATGATTAATATTTATAATATTATAATCATGACTGATCAATATATAGTTAAAAAAAAAAAATAAAAAAAATCTATATTAGAGTAAACACATTATAAGATACAGAAACTGAATATTATTATAAGTTTCTGTAACGTTATTTTTTCACAGAGAACTTTGTAGAAGTTTCTGAGAGTGAATATATCAATATATTAAACATTCAGGTCTTGGCTGCATATAAAATTGTGTATTCATGGTCTTACCAATTTAATTTTCCAATGCTTTGGATAAGTTTAATCGAAAATAATACAATCCAAGATTGGCATTGAAAAAATAGAACATAATTTAAAAAAACTTCATACCTGAATATTTCACTGCATTGACATTAATTGTTTTCATTTTATATTCTGAGCGGAAAGTAGAATCAATTGATTTTAAAATGTATATTTTTTATTTATTTTGTGTCAACACGTTTTGGAACAGAAATTTGCTTCAATCTTCAACTTCAAAAGTGGTTTCAATATAAGTAGCAAATTCTAAGTAATAAATAAGAAGTTTTAAAAATAATCATTAAAAAGAAGTAAAAATTAAAAAAAAAAATGTTGACACAACATAAAATTATTTGATCAAATAGATTTGGATTTTTTTTTTTATTTATTTAAAAAATGAACATTCTTAGTCTATATAGACATGATTTTTTTTAAAGTTTGTACTTTTATAGTAATCAATAATAGTATTTTTCTGAGTTATTAGGAATTTGGGTAACTAAGGAAATTAATGAATTAGGTAACAAGAAAATATAAATGAAATCAAACGAGAGTTTTTATGCAACACAATTAGTTAAGCATCCAGTTTTTGATTATAAATAATTGATTTCGTTGTATTTATTTGTTACTTAAAAAGGTATAACAGCTAAATGGGTGAGACTTAATATTTTCATCAAATGTTTAGGCTCTTCTGAGGAATCTATAGAAATTTAAAATGCTTTAATTAATAAAAATTGTTTTTCGTCCAAAAAGCTTAAAAATGTAATACAATACTTTTTAAATATTTTAAAGAAATTTAAAAACTTTTATAGTAAAATTAATTTAAAAAACACATTTCCAAAGTTTCTTTTTTTTTTTCAAGAGTTTGAAATTTAAATTTTGTCAATTATTAAATATATTATATAATCAAAAATAATTATTATCTAAAGATTTTAGTTATTTTAAAATGATGAAAAAAAATGAGGTACATATTTAGACTTAATTTGTTAAGAGACCGTTCTGGTAACAAAATTTGACCGTAAAAATATGCTTTCTTACTACTCATCTAAAACACCTCTCGTTAGTCGTAAAAATATGAATTTTTTTACCAAAATAAACTTGAGAAGTTCTTCTAGACAATTACGTTCCAGTTTTTTGATATATTTTTTTGTCTATTTAACCTAACCTCTAAATATTTTAAATTTTTTTAAAATAATTGGTCTGAAAAAAAATAAAAAATCTGAAACGCAATTGTCTAAAAGAGCTTTTCAAGTTTATTTTGGTGAAAAATCATGTTTCTATGACTTAAAATTTATAAGTAACGAGAGTTGAGGAAAATGAGAAGTACGAAAGCATGTTCTTACAGTCGAATTTTGTTACTAGAACAGCCTCTTAATCGTAGTATTAATAAATATTAATAATTATTAAATATAGTTTCTTAGAATAGCATGTTATAGTTAAGTAACCTATATATAGTAGGACTGATTATGCATACCATTTTCGTGGTGTTTACCAACCGATAAGTGATAACATAATATATAATTCATAATTATATGAGTTAAAATAACAATCATACCTACTAAAACAACCACCGTGCGTGACGATCGTTAAGTTGACAGCGTAAAATCTTTTATAGTTTCTATAGCGAGTTACGACTGTAGAACATCTTCATATATTTAAATGTATATTACATAATATTATGTTAATACATAAAATGTAAAATATCTTTTGTTTTTTTGACAACAATTTAATTTTAAATAGAAATTTAAACTAAATACATTTTTCTGTACCATTAAATAATTGCAAAACTTTGAGGGTATCAAATTTGTGAGGAAAAGACCCCGGACGGTGACCCACACATTCTGGTATCAAATTGTATCTAGTTAGTAGTTGGTATTTTTTAGTATCAAGAGTGTATATTTTCTAGTATCTATATTTCTTAATAATACGGGAAGACAAAATAAAAAAGGTAGAAAAGTGGGAAGGTACTTTTTTAGATAAGGTTAAAAATTTAATATAATATTCTTCATTAGTACCTAGTTTATACTGGAATAACTGATAACTGATAACAAATACAGTTATTCTACAAACATTTAAAATTTATGTTTAGACGAAATTATACATTTTAACGATAAATAACGGTCGTGTTAGTTATATTTTTATAATTCAAAAATATTATTTGTGGGGACTTAAAACTTTTACGTTTATTATAAATTTTACTATACGCAATGATATATTAAAAAAAAATATGTGGATTTATTATAAAACATTACGTATATTAAGTCTTATAACATGAACCTATTCTAACTGTTTTACTATAAAATGGTTGTGTTATTCATTAACAATTAATAACAATGTAATAAAGAAACATCGAAAACATTTTCCTATTTATTTACCGTATAAATTAACAACTAATTAAAATTATATTTAACTATACTATAATTTTAGAATATTTTACTATAGAATATTACATCTCTACAGGTTTATTCTTATCAAACTACTTTAGAAGTTTTAAGTTGTACAAATTAATTACAAGTTCAGAATAAAATCTTAAATTTCTATAATATACCTATAATACAGTAATACCTATTACTACTATTATTTTTTTATCTACGTTTATGTTAATTATTTTGGACAACATACCTACTCAATCGTAATATTATTATAGCCTTAAAACTTCACAGAATTGTATTTAAGTTGAGACTCGAGATCGAGAGTATTAAATATTATCTTAGAATTTAGAATATCATTATTATTAAATTTAATTATACCAATTATGGAAACACAATTTTTATTTGTTGGTATTGACAAAGTATTCTAAGAAGTTTACATTTATAAAAGTCATTGATGTTATGAATAAAATTTATATTTATTAAAATATACCTACTGGCTATTACCTATTTACCTATACAACTTTTAAAATTAAAGAGAAAAAAGTATTTATTTCAGAATAGCTTTATTTAAACTTTTTATTCCGTAGAACTGAAATATAGATTCCCAATTTCCTACTTATTTCTATAGAGTACTAAACATAAATTTAAAGGGAAATATAATTAAAATCTTTCATGGTAAGATTACTGTATTTTTGTGATAAACTGACATTTATGTGATAGAAAATTAAGGAAAACTATATAAGTGTAAATAGTTTTTGATATTACATGGATAGTTGGATCAGGATTAAATAGAGTAGCTGTTATATTTGGAACAATGGATTAGGTCCTATACTCAATTTATTTCTGAGTAAATTCTTGGAATTAAGTCTGCCCAAGTGTTAAAAATCCTTAAAAATATTTTGTATAATAGGTAGGTACTATAGGAAATATACTATCAGTGGTACGCAAGAAAGGATATGAAGTGTGCGCTACTGTATTAAGTAATGTAATTATGTATTGTGAAATTCAAAAATATTAGTAGTAAAAAGTTATTGAAAATAATTAACACGGTGATACATCTTTTATACAATTTATACAATGCATTCTATAATTTGTATAGGTTAAAGACTATTGGTAACCTTATTAGGTATAGACGGTATAGTAGTACAAACTATAGGTAACAATAAACGATGTACGTATAACACTTTTGATAATATATCCATACAGCTGTACAGTAGGTACACCAATATTGTAAATTACCGCATACAGATTCCGTTATTTGTCCAAATGACCTATTTATATACAATCCCCATGAGCTTAAAACTACTGAAACGAGTTGACCTAGTTAGAATATCAATAATGATTATAAATAACCCTCAGAAAAAATTATTAAGCGTCGAAACTTGGCCATTGGCTAACAATTTTTTATTTATAAGTTATAAATTCAGTTAGTTGTTTTATATTTAAATAATAGTAAAATAAATTAATACTAAACAATACAATTAATATAAATGACATTGGCGAAAAAATATTCATAGTAATTTATTTAATGAGTTTGAGTTGCCAGTTATTAGTCGTTTCATTTGTCCTACTAAATTTTTTGATTTCTGACAATTGCAATGTATAGACAATTAACCAGAAGGTTAATTGACAATGATTTGATATTTTTAATTAAATTAAATTTTATTATAACATATGTTATTTTTTTCTTACATAGTTATGTAGGAGGTTCGGCATTGAATCCCTGGTTATTTTAGAATTGTTGGTTTCTTCCTCAGATTATGACAATATTATACATAGGTATTAGTAGTGAATTTATATTGAGTGCTTTATCAAGTGTACTCGTTAGCCTTTTATACTTGAATGATGTAATTATTCAAATTCTAGTTTTTAATTATAGGTATACGGTGTACTTATATTTGAGCGTAATATTTTTAGATACTTAGATTTTTTGTATCATTTAGGAGTGTTGCATATTACTATTAAATTATTTTTTCTAATGAGAACTACCCTTTTTTATAAAATGGGTATCACATGTTTCAACTGTACATTTCTGGGGACTTATATAATATTTCTAATTTTGTATAAAATTATAAGCCTAATCTATAACGATCAACCTTTATAATGGAAATTTTATCATATTAGACAGGTAGGTATACTCATATACCCATATGGTATATATAGTGTACTAAGAATTACAACTTTTGGTCATGAAAATATAAAATGTGATTTCGATTTTCTGTATATCTATAAAATTAAAATATTTTAATTATTTTAATAAATAATATTTATGATTTACTATTTGGGTATAACTATAATGAGTAATGGGTATCTCGAAATAAACAAACTTTATTTTTTAAATACTAGTCAACAACCGACAACTAAAACGTGATCAACTAGATATTTTAATATAAACTACAGCAGTCAGCAACAAAAAGAAATATCCATTTGTTGTAGAATAATTTCAGGTTTCTTGCATAGTACACAGATATAAGAAATACTTTTAATGAGCACAATGAACTATAAAACACAACCAAACCTGTTATGAAGGTACCGTTTTCCATACAAAATAAATTATGTTCATGTACTACCTATTTATACTAGACGATTTCAATATTTAATTCTAGAAATATCAACAATATTACTTAAATAAAATCAAAAAAGTTTGAATAAGTAACTTTAAACTAGATACCTATACTTACTTGAAATTTTAAGATAGTTTATTAATTACTATAATATATAATTCATAAATGAATTTATATGAAATTATAAAATGCAATATGTATTGAACAAATGTTATTTATTCGTAATAAGTAATAACAATTCATTGCATAATATATTGATATCTAACATAATATATTTATGTAGGTATGCCATCTACAAAGTATGAAATGTATCCCTATAGAAAATGGGTTTTGGGTGTTAGATCAAGAAGGTTTCATATTTTAAAATAACAATAAATCAATCAAAAACATATTATAAGTTAAGCATAACTAAGTTTACCAAAAAATTATTAAAACTATAATAGTGAAACACATTGAATTAAATTTATTTGACGTTTTTTATTATTGTTTTTCAAAGTATTTGCAATAAATTGGCAATGTCTAATAAGTATACCTAACCTATAATTAGAAACTTAATTTAGACAGTTATTAATTTTTTAAGTAAATTTAAGGTAATTTGTTTGATTTTTTTTTTTTTTTTTGTAACGCCAAAATAACTAGGAACACTAATTATTTAAAAACAGTCTTTTAAAATTACGAATTACATTTTATTTTTACTACATAAAAACAAGTTTTTCTTGAACATTTATAATCACTTATAACAGTATTGGGTTGTCATACAAACCATCCAATTTACAAATTTACAATTACTTATTAAAATTAAACAATTCTATAGGTAGGTAAAAAATATTTTTAATTGGACTTGTACTTTGTATAAACTATAAAAACATATAGCCTATATAATGATTAATATTTAAATAATAAGTATACAATTAGAGAATATTCCTATTACAGGTATCTGGCATGTTTGGAGTTAATATTATTTAAAATTTATATACTTGGAAAAATAAACAATAACAATAAGAACAATTCTAAACCTAATATATAATAGAGTATAGCACGTAAGCATAGATGGTTTCTACTATTGATCTACTTTTAAAATACAGAGTACCATCAATGACTAAATTATCATTATTTTTTAAATTTTAAATTTTGATTTTACAATATATTTATATATCAAATAGTAAACAAATGTGATTATGAAGATGATAAGATAAAAAAAAAATGTTCATATTTTGCAGAATAAAGAAACCTTCCATTGAAGAATCTTTAAATTTTACAATTGAACTGAAGTTGTTGATAATAAAAAATGCATTGCATTTTTTCTTTCTTAAATAACAAAAAAATAATCTAGTTATCTTTTTGCTTTGTATTTTATTACGTACCTAACTCAAATATATTTTTAAAAAGTAACTCACTCAAAATTAAAAATAATTGGTATCTACTAGACGACTATACCTTTTAAACAGTTTAATATAGTTTAATTTTAGTATAAAAATATTATGTATGATTTAAAAAAAATATGTTATTAACTATGTTATTATACTTTGTGTTTGTGTTTACTACCTATACCATATTATAACTCTATCTAAAATATGTCCAACGCTTTATTAATAAAAATTATTTGAAATATTCAGCTAGGTAATATTTTACATAATAATATGATTACCTAATATTGTTATATATTTATATTTCATGTACAAAAATCCCCAAATTTCAGAATAATTAAAAATGTATTTATTCGAATTTTAATATTAGGAATTTTAAAGTACTACTTAATGATTACATTTTCAAATACTTAGTTTTTTTATATTTTTAAGGATATGATTTTTTTGAAAATGTTAATACATCTAAATCATCACTTTGGTCCTCTATAGTTCCAAACCTATTATCCTTAGCAAATAGCTTAAATTTTATGTTTAAGTTTAAATATTTTTGATTTATATTAACAAAAATCTTCTGTTAAAAAATTTACCATAAAAAGGGGAGGGATTTTCGTTTAAAAAAACATTTTGTTTTGTCACTCAATACTCCTTTACAGAAATAAAAAAATTAAATGTAAATATAAATATACAGTCATTGAATATTTATTAAATTCCAAAAATAAGAAATTTGAACAAATAGGTAGGTATAGGAACATTCTTAAAAGATAGAATGGACCGATAAGTGTACCTACAGAATAAAGCCGATAGAGGTGAACATTCTTAGTGAATAATTCTAACCATATTTACTAACTCAAAGAAAAATTATGTAATTATGGTATACTCGTTCTAACTAACATTTTTTTTTTAAATTAAAAATGATAATAATAATATTGTTTTTATTGCTTTAATTATAGTTGTTAAATATTCTATAACGCATTTAAAAATTATAGTACGGACATATTATATAGGCATATGGGCGTGTCAAGTGTAGGAAGTACTTGGTATTTTATTTGGCAGTCGATGATTATAATATTAAAACTCACTTGAGAATATTAAGTTAAAGAACACAAAGACTGTTTTTAAATTATACAATCATTAAACATATTTTAAATGTGTATACTTGATTATAATTTTATTTATTTTAAACATTTGTAAAAAAGAATTTTTTTATTTGATAATGAAGTTAATAAAGGACCTTAAATATGGTTAATAAAAAAGAAAAAGAAAATCAAACTCCAACTTAAAATCGAAAAACAAAATTAAATAAAGAATTTAAAAGTAATTGCAATATTTATATTCTCTTATTTTAAAATATATAGGTAAATATCAGTTATAACTTATAAGTATATGTTTACTTTATTTAAAATTAAAGATTAAATAACTGACGTAAGAATGATAAAACACATTTTTAAATAGGTATATAGTTAAAAATAAAAACATGGGTAGTAGGTAGAATCAAATATTAATTTAAATATTAAAAAGACTAAACGAAATAAACATAAATTTACCTACATGCTAATTACATATGTTAACACTTAATAGTTAATACTTCAAATCGATAAATTAAAAAAAGTTGAATAGTACAATATACATAATGGTATATTAACAACAAATCTAGTGGACAGCATAGGCGCAATTTAGATTAAATTTATGGGGGTGCTAGATTTATGTTGACCAAAATGACGTGTGGGTGACTTTTTCTCCACATCCATTTTCTACAGCACTATTCATACATTTTCGTTAAACTATCTTATTATTTATTAATAATTTATAATAAAATAAAATATTAATTAAGAAAATAAAACACAAATTTCATATATAACTTATAAATAATTACATTTTTTATTTTTTAAATTATATTAAAGATATACGTCTTTGAGACATACTAAAATTATTTATTATTTTATCTTTATAAATTTTAGTGCTTAGATCTCTCTCAATATTAATAACTGTTTTCCATTTATCAAATAGTCGAAAGACGTTTCGGCGTAATTGTTATCGACTTATTGATAATCGTTTTATAAAATCTTCTTGCGTAATTAATACATAATAATTAATATGAAAATGAAAAGTTCTAGAATCAAATCTATCCTAATGTCTATGACATAATATCATAAATCATTATTTATAATCAATAAAAATTCGATGATGTTATTAAAAATTTGAGGGTGCTAATATGAAATTTGAGGGTGCTAGCACCCCCAAACGCCCCCTCCAAATTGCACCTTTAGTAAACAGTTATCTAAAGTTAGCTCAGAAGTCAAAATCACGTAATACATATAGTAGTTATACCTATTACTTATATAAAATAAAATGTAATAATATTTTCTAACGGACTGAATTTTCTCGGAAAATATGTAATAAGTTCATATATATGTATGCATAAAATTGTTTACTGAGTGTGCTATTTAAAGGGAATTACATGTTGAGAAATATCATTGGAACAAATTTATTTTAAGAGCACATGTTTACTATTTAACCTTGAATATAATATTTGTAAAATAATTGCTCAAAAATCATAATTTGGATAGGTAAATATATTTTTAGAATAATATTTATCAGAAAAAAGTAAAAACACATAAATATTTTATGACTACTCGATGGGAACGATATAATTGCAGAAAAATAACAATGCAGAACGAAATATTAAATACAAACGTACAATCAAATGTTGCAAAATCATCAAATAGTAATATACAGTATATAATAATAAAAATATGCACCTACAAAGTGTGCGTACACAATTTTTTTCGTTGATCATTAAAAATTCATTAATTTATGATTTAGAAGTAGAATAGGTACCTGAAATTTATTTATTTTTTGTTTTTCGTTTTAATTAAAAAATCAATTTTCTATTGAGATAAATATTATTCTTCCAACGGATTAATACGTAGGTAATATAATACCCAAGTTCCAAACAAACATTTAAGCTAGCTGCTTCTCCCAATCATAAATAATTGACGTATTGCTTTACCTATATACCTAATAATTCAAATCAGTAAGATTATTAATTATTATAAAACAAATAGAAAATAACTTTTCTCTTTATACAATATTAATTATTATTTAGTTCGCGAATATTATATTTGATAAATTATGCTTAAACTATGGTTATTGGTTTTAAAATCGGCTCAGTTCCCCTTCTCATGTTCTGAAACCTATATTTTGCCTAAACATCAATCAAACTTTGTGTAGTATAAACATTTTCATTGAAATAAACGTCAGTAAAATACTTATTAATAACTGATGTAAATGGTAGTATTCTATATCGATTAATAATACGATATTGAAGGATACATAGTATAGGTACTTTAATAGTATCTAGCGACTAGCAGTGTTAAAATATTTCAATCTTAACAATTATTTTGAAAATTCAGTAGGTATATCTTATACATTCATATTATACATGTATAGGACATGTAACGGACGTGATGTATTTGTTTAAATTATTAGATGATCGTCTCCTACGCCATGTCATGCCTATTAATTACCTTTAGTTCCTATATATACCTACAATTATAATCTATGTATTTTTAGAAGCTATATATCTATGCATCGGACGATTAAAATTCAAATCAAATAAATGAATATAATTTCAACTACTTACTATATAGTTTATATATTATAATAAATTATTATTTTAACCCATAACTCGTTTTCCATCTGTCTAGACCAGCGGTTCCCAAACTTTTTCAGCCTCGGAGCCTTTTTTTAAGGAGAAGTTTCTTGTGGAGCCCCAAGAAATATTTAACGTTCATTTGCATTTGCTTGTGTTCTATGAAGCATAATTAACACGAACTGTATACATACGGACAATAATGAACGAAGCCCTTGGGAAACTATTGCGGAGCCTCAAGGGCTCCGCGGAGCACAGTTTGGGAACCGCTGGTCTAGACAAATACCCATTACTTTGTGCATTGTTCTTAACATGTATATTTTTGAGTTAAAATATCAAATTGTAATAAATGACTTTTAATAAAACTATAAAAGTTATCCTATGAATCATTCATTGCAATGTATTCCTACATAATATTAAGTTAATATTCAAAACTCATTCGGTAATAAACTAGGTAATAAAGCTATTTGTACTGTAGGTAGTTAACAGAATACCTACGCAGAGATTGATTAATAATTATAAGTTAAGTAAACAAGTTAAAATCTGTAAAAGATATTTAAATGTTTTTAAAATAATTATACTACATACACTTTAAGACTTAAATAAAATAATTAATGTTACCAAAACAATGGAAAATAAGAGTACTTCTGTTGTACGTAAAAGAATATAAATAACTATAGAGAAAAATATATTTTATTTTCTTAATAATTACTAATGATTTTTTTTGATTATAGATATTTATTAATTATACTTAAAATAGCTAAATAGGCAATGGTCAATGGCTATTTAATGTAAACCTATTAATACAACAATACATTTTTAACTGTCATTAATATTCTATGTAACCATGTAAGTATAGGAAACTAGTCATATAGAAATAAAAAAGATTAACTATACTAAAGTTACATATTCATGATAATCGTTAATTGTATAAATTATTGAACTATCTCTGCAATAAAATTTCCTAGTTCAAATTCTTTATTTGTTATTTTTAAAACTATAACAACTTATAATATTTATATACCATATTTTTATAATTTGCACTGCTATAAATTAGTAAAACACTATTTAAATAAAGACATAGAAATGGTGAATAAAATATGAATGTACTTGTAATATAATTGACTTACTAAAATGTTTAGAATGTGTTGAATTTGAATCTTTGTAGGTATTTAAGAAAACAAATTAAAAATGATGATAAAAATCTTCAACTTAGGTAACTAAGACATTGTTTAAGTTTATTAAAGGTTTAAATAAGTTTTCCCGCGGCTATGGATTTAGAAAATTACAGTGATAACAATAATATAATTTATTGATTAAAAATTTCGTTTTAACTCTGAACTATTGAAAACGAAAAACGTCATCCAATTTGATAAAAGCATTAAGTATATAAAGTATATTTACTTTGTTTTGTTGTATACTAGTACACCTATACATTAAGCAGTTAGTATCTACCTTCAACCTACTGGTTAATTTTGTAAATGTGAGTCTTGTACTCTAAAGTCAACGTTTAAGGTAAGTTTATCGTATTTTGGAACGCAATGAAATTTTGTGCCAGAACAAAACAAACCCGTAATATGCACCACAGTCGTTACGAACGGTTTATAATGATTAAAATACTCCTTGGTTACCCACACAAAGAAATCGATTATGATTTATCTTATTATCTATCAATACATCTTAATAATATTTCGTCAGTCATTATAAGCAGCACAATGTGCCTCTCTCCGCGTTACTACTCGGCCAGCAATGCTGGTTATTTACATTGCTAACCATGCACTGTCTGAGGTCGATTGTGTTTTCATTGCTGTTTGTGCTACTAATAGCTGTTTTTAATGTACACAGCACGAATATACCTCCATATATCCAACGCCATGGTATGGTGTACAAATATTCTCGTTTTTTCAGTTCATTAAAATCTTTAACCATGTCTGAAAAAGTTGAGAGACGTATTGACAATATTGAAAAGTCCATCGGAGACTCTCGGATCTATCGGGGATTGGTGATGAAAAATGGTCTTACTGCTCTATTGATAAGTGATCCTGAAACTGACAAGTCTGCCGCATCTCTATCAGTTGCAGTTGGTAAGTTTTGAAACAATTTATAATAATTATTATTATAGCTAGTATTTCTTAACAATTAGGTGATTTTATACTTAATATTTTTACCTAAATATTTGTATAAATGAATATCTTAAAAATGACAGAGAGCTTTTAAAAGAATATAAAAATAAATCCAATATTTTATGTAGGCAGTATTATAAATTTTATTTTCTATTACTAATTTTAATATTTTTTTATTTTTATATTAGGTAGTTTGAGTGAACCAAAAGACTTACCAGGTTTAGCTCATTTTTGTGAGCACATGTTATTTTTGGGTACAAAAAAATATCCAGTAGAAAATGAGTTTACACAGTTTTTAACACAAAATGGCGGATCTTACAATGCATATACTGCAAATGATCATACGAATTATTATTTTTCCACTAAAACAGAATCATTAGAACCATCATTGGACAGGTTTAGAATGAATATTTATTTTTTTAATATATATACTTATACTTGAATATTTTATAATAGATTTGCTCAATTTTTCCTTGAACCTCTGTTTACAACAAGTGCAACTGAAAGGGAAATTGGAGCTGTTAACTCTGAACATGAAAAAAATATTGCTGATGATTTTTGGCGTTTAGCACAATTAGAAAAAAATTCAGCTGATCCAAATCATGCTTATAATCAATTTGGAACAGGTAAACTATAAATAAATTATTTTGTGTGATAATCTAAATTATAGAAGTAAATTTTAGTTAAAAACTGACTTTTTATTATTTATTTTTTTTTTTTGTTTGCTGTTTAGGTACTAAAGAGACATTATGGGATCTTCCTA
The DNA here is from genome assembly GCF_002803265.2 of Melanaphis sacchari. Lineage (NCBI taxonomy): Eukaryota > Metazoa > Arthropoda > Insecta > Hemiptera > Aphididae > Melanaphis > Melanaphis sacchari. The sequence continues at coordinate 617,414 of NW_020270613.1, forward strand.
AATCAAGAAACATTAGTGTTCGTGATCAATTATTGGAGTTCCATTCTAAATGGTACTCATCTCATTTAATGTACTTAACTATTCTCGGAAAAGGTATTAGCGAAAAGGTTATTTTTATTTATTGTATAAAGTTAATTATTATAATATATTTTTAGAGGATTTAAATACTTTGGAAGAATTGGCTGTATCTTTATTTGGAGACATTGAAAAAAAAAATGTAGAAAAGCCATATTGGAATGATCCAATTTATAAAGAAGAACAACTGGCAACTAAGACTGTTGTAGTTCCAGTAAAAGATATTAGAATGCTATCTGTTAATTTTCTTATTCCAGATCAAAGCAAATACTATAAAAGCATGGTAAAAATATTTGTTAATTATTTACACAATTTAGACATTTAAAAAAATTAATTTTATTAATTTAGCCTAGCAGATATTTGAGTGCTCTATTTGGTCATGAAGGCCCTACAAGTATTTTAGCAGTTTTAAAAAAAAGAGGATGGTCTAGTAAACTTTCAGCTGGTAATAAATTTGAAGCTAGAGGAATTGAGCTTTTTGATATTGATGTAGATTTAACAGAAAAAGGAGTTGATCATGTTGATGACATTATTAAATTAATTTTTCAAGTAAAATATTTATTTTGATAAAATTTTTAATCAGTAATATATATTTAAAAATGTATATTTTATATGGCTTAGTATGTGAATATGTTAAAACGTGAAGGACCCCAAGAATGGTTCCATGATGAAAATAGTAACATTAGCGCAATGCAATTTCAATTTAAAGATAAAGGTTCTCCGTTAGATTATGTTTATCGTTTATCTTCTCATATGATAGTAAGTTATATTTTTTATTATTTACTTTTATTATTTATATGTTATAATGTTAATAACTGTTTTAGAATTACAAATTGGAAGATGTATTAACTGCTGAATATTTAATACGGGAATGGAGACCTGAATTAATAGTAGAACTTTTAAGTTACATTAGACCAGATAATATGAGGTATCTATGAATAAAACTTAAAACAAAAACTAACACTGATAATTTTTTTATGAGTTAACATTATGACTATTATTATAGGTAATAATTCAATTAACTACAGAAAACAGTATAAAATGATGTTACAATTTATCATGTTATATATTACTTAATAAATAATAACTAATACATTTTAACTATATTTAAAATAAGAAGACATGTTTGTTTTGTTAATTGTGTGTTGATATTTCAGTTGATTTAGATACAGTAGATAAAAATACTTCTATAATTATACTCAGATATAAATAAAATAACATATTCTAATTATTTAAAAAAATTTAAATATTTTAATATTGCAGAGCAACAGTAGTTTCCAAAGTATTTCAAAACCAAACAGATACTGTAGACAAATATTACAGAACACAATATTCAATAATACCAATACCATCAACGACTTTAAATGTAATGTATATATTACATACCTAAATATTATATTATATTTATTACGATTAATTGAAATTTATTTTAATTTTTTGAATGTTTAGGAGTGGAAAAAAGATGATTTATGTGAAGATTTAAAAATGCCATTGAAGAATGAATTTGTTGCTACAGATTTTAATTTAGTGCCAATTGACAAAAATGTAATATAATTATTTATTATATAGTTTTCACGCATGGTTAAAATATATTTTTCTTCTGTAGGAACCAGGATACCCACATATTATTCATGAATCACATGTTTTGAGATGTTGGTTTAAAACTGATACAGAATTCAGATTTCCTAAAGCATTTGTATCAATTGACTTTTTCAGGTAATTAATCACTTAGAACTATAAATAATTTCTAATACTTAATTAATTATACATTACCTTAATACATTTTCTTTTGCTATTTAAATTACTGAAACAAATATAACTAACTTCAAAATATTTTTAATTGTATTGATCTAATATACTGCTTTTTTTTATTTAATATAAAATTTATATTCATACATTATATATTATATAAGAGGCTTAGACTTAACATGATTACTGCATACTTAAAATCTACTATATAGTAAGAGCCAATTCTCAGATATTTTTATTGAAATATACACATTTTTCTATTTATTATCTTTTGATAAATAGTTATTATTTAATGTTAAAAATCATTATTAAAAAAGAAAAACAAAAATAACTTGTATTCTTGTTAGTAATCATTTATTTTAAAATCATAATTTTATTTTTGTTATGCTTTTAAACTATGAATTTTTAAAAAAATCTTTTATTAGTTTATTGAAACTTTTCTGTGTTAAATTGCTTTCTATTATGTTATTAACTATTTTCTATCTTGGTTATTTTTTAAATTTAATTTTTATATTAGCCATATTGTAATGTCCGATCCATTCCATTGCAATATTATGAGTCTTTTTGTAAGATTATTCAATGAAGATTTTTCTGAATACACATGGGATGCAACCAGGGCTAGTCTAAATTTAATTATACAGCCAAGTAGTTATGGTTTCAAGGTAAAGTCCACTCAAAATTCTCTGCTAAAATATTTATGTTATGACATTAAAACTTTTATTTTTTAGATGCAATTGAGTGGATTTAATCACAAGTTACATATTTTGCTAGAAAAAACTATTAATAAGCTTTTAGCTTTCAAGATTGATCCACTACGTTTTGAAATTCTTAAAGAAGAAGTAAGTTCTAATTACAAAATTAAATTTAAAATAATTTCTTTAATACATATAAAACTTAATATTTGTGTATAGAAAATTAGAGATTTGAAAAATATTGACATGGAACAACCTTATCATAGTGCAATGAGGTATAATTCAGTAATTTTATCAGAAGATGCATGGGCTCCTAACGAATTATTGGATGCCATTGACGGTAAGTCATTACTCATAACATTATGCATAATTATAACTGTTTGATATAATTCTTGTATGTTTTTAGATGTTCAGATAAAAGACATTGAGGTATTTATTGAAAAATTCCTTTCGCATATGTTCATGGAAGCATTAGTATATGGTAATATAGATAAACCTGTAAGTATTTTATATTAATAATTATCAGTTAGAAATGTTACTTACTCAATTATATGAATTTATTGTAGAAAGCATTAGAACTTATTCATATATTAGAAACACCATTTTTGGGTCGAAATGGATTCCGTAAATTATTACCACGTCAAATGGTTAGGTCGCGAGAAGTGGAACTTAAAGATAGTGAGTTAAATATTTTAATTTTATTTGAGTCTAAGTAAAGAGAAAATATTTTTATTTTTATTTCTATTTCTATGTAATAATGAAAATCAACACATGGATGGTTGTTTATTATATTTTTCATTACAAAAGTTTTGTATTACTATTTTAAATTAATTGTTTAAAAATATTACAGATTTATATTTATTAAAGAATTTAACTAATCTGTAACTTTGGTTGATCTGGTTGTAATACTATAGATATTTAGTTTATTACTTTTAAAATGCATTTGGATTTACATTTTACAGTAGGTGAAAACATTATAAAATATACAATTAACTTTTTTCCTACCATTTTTTTTCTTTTTATATGCTTAATTCAATTTTTAATAATTTGAATTTATGTAGATACAGTAAACTATATAATTTAATATTTTATATATTGTTAATTCTTATTTTCTGTATATTTTGATAATTTAATCTTTTTTGATTTCTGATCATATAAACTTAGTCTACAATTTGACAGATTAAAAAGGTTCTTCTATTGTACTTAAATACTGTGTATAATACCATATTAGTTGAATATTAAATTGACATTATCTTAATCTCTATAGAATTTTTTAATGAGTAGGAGTAGATTAAATACGAAAAGGGTTCAATCATCTTACTCTTATTTATATAAGTATTATATTAAATCATAATATGATTTTATTATACATTATACTTGTTATTTAATTAAGATTTTAGGAAATTTAATTTATGCATTATATTTAAGGGGAAAATGCATTATATGAAACAACAAGTGATCATCACAGCAGTTCATGTGTTTATATACATTTACAATGTGGTGTTCAGTCTACAAAGAAAAATATGATAATTGGCTTATTTAATGAAATTATTAAAGAGTCTTGTTTTAACACACTACGTACACAAGTATAAAAAACAGTTTTTGTTTTAATAGGAAGAAACTATTAAAATTAACTTTTTGTAATAGGAACAACTTGGGTACATAGTGTTCAGTTCATCAAGTAGAAGTCATGGAATACTGAATTTGCGTATTATTGTGCAATCTGATCGTACTCCGATGTATGTTGATACAAGAATAGAAAACTATATAAACACTATTGAGGTTAGTGGGTTTGAGTAACTACAATTTAGTAATCTAACAAATTAATTTTTGTATTCTAGCAATTATTAATGAATATGTCTGAAGAAGAATTTAACAAATACAAAGATGCTTTAACTGTTAAATTATTAGAGAAGCCTAAAGGCCTAATGAAACAAGCAGCTGTCTATCAAATTGAAATCGACACACAAGACTACAATTTCAACCGAGCACAGATTGAAGTAGAAGCATTAAAATCAATCCATAAAAATGATATTATTGAATTTTATCATGTAAGTGTTACTGCAATTATTTTAGACTGTTATTTAATTAATAATTTGTATAGGATCAAATTAGTCAATCTGGGCCAAAACGACATAAGTTAGCAGTACATGTCAAATCTACATTAAATAATAAAAGCGAGGAAAATGTTAAAGTGGATAATAATCTAATAGCAAACAATAATGTATGTTTTATAACTGTGAATTAATGTTTATTGACCAATGCAAATATTGTTAAGCTATTATTTTTGATCTTACAGATTATTTTGATTAAGGATATAACAGAATTTAAGAAGAAGCATTCACTCTATCCATTGCCAAGCCCATTTATACCTATTGGACCCACATCTACAAAATCCAAGTTATAATATGTATTTTAAATTATTTCTTACAAAAATATATTATATTTTTTTACATCTAAATTATAATAATTCATATTGTATCAAAATATGTATATTTTTTTTTTATCTAGGATTGTAATTAAAATTACATTTTAGACCGGCTCTTCTCAACATATGGTCTTTAGATTATTTAGGATTGCCAATATATAAAATAATACATGAATTAATGTTTGTTTAATTATTTGGTTATCATTTTATAAAGGTTGATAATATCTAGTTTAGTAATTTATTTAACTGATTTCTAAAATAACATTCTTTTTAAATAATTAAATTATTGTTGCATCAAAGTATATTTATTAATCTTATAAAATATCAGTTATTTTGTAAAAGGATTATTATTGTAATTATTGTATACATTTTATTTTTTTAAACATCTAATTGGTTATTCAGGTTCATGATAAACATTAATGATGTTTTATAGTGTAAATAAAAAAAAATGTTCTTAGCCCTAATTTATTGATAGGTATTAAACGGGTACTAGTGTTGCGTGCGATCTACCACTTTCGTATGCTTTAACTGCGATCTACCCATTACCTATTCCAGTTATTTATCAGTAATTTATTGTTAATGACGTTAACGTTATATTTCGTCTCTGATAGTCATTAATAATTTAGTGTGCTTTCGATTTTCGACGACGCTCATAGTTCTTGTCTGTCATTATTTTCGTCTATTTCATAATTTTTCGTTTTTATTTGATAATTTCTTCATGTTTCTCAAATATTTTTATATTCGTGTTGCAAGTTCAGAGCAAGTGTGCAATGAATTCTTACGAGAACGCCAACTTTTAAAAGATGTGAACACTATGCTTCAGTTACATTTGGATTGGTATTGCTGGAAGATGTGGCGGACAAGTCAACCAGATTTGTTCATTGCATTTTTAGAAGATACGCGGGCGACATACATAATTAACGACAACTAAATTGTCTAAAACGAAATTTGTTTTTTGTGGATAATTTTAATATTTTAAATTTTATATTTCCAAAAACAAGCTGGTAGATTGCACTATACACTAGCACCAATAAATGTATGCCAGAGTGGCGCAGTGATTATGCGATTCATCTTGTTACCCACAATTTCATCAAATCTTTGTATGGCACAATGAAAACAATTTATAGTTTAATGTTCTATTATCATTAATTATAGAATAGTTTATTCTACTATTAATGTTATTATGTACTGTACTATACAGCTATCGTTTCAGGTATATCAACAAACTTTAAATTATGAATCACTGATATAGTTATAGGTAACTATGACATACTAAAATATAAATGAATAAAAATATTATACTAATATTTACTATGTTATACTATTCTACTAATATTTCTTAAATTTTAATGAACATAAATGTAAATTTATTATTTCAAACTGTATTATGATTACTTGTGATACATGTATACAATAATAGATGTTATGTTTGATTAGCATGCCAAAATTTTATAAGAATCAATGTAAGTTTGTATGATGCTAATAGACATTGGGAAATTACTGGATTAATTGACACCAAATTTTGAAGACATATTCCTAAAATTCAGAGTTATTATAGAAAGTCATCAAATGCCATTTATTAATAGGTTTCTGAACTAAACACGTTATTTGATCAAAAATTAAACAGCCATTGTGTTTCGATACTTGACGGGTTTATGCACTAAACAAAGTGTTTTATTTCATAAACAATAATTTAAACTTAACACATTTTTCATCATTTTGGCATTTGACGGGTTTCTGAATAATCACTTCACTTAAGGGTTATCAAAATAAGTTTTACATTATTACACTTTCTTTATACCTTTTGTTAATATGTATACCATCAACCATAAAAAAAATCAATAAATGGGTTTGGAATAGAAATAAACACTTAAAAATGCTACCTGATACATTATCTTGTGATGTTCATAGCAGCACTTAGCAGAGAGTAAAAAGCTAACCATAGCATGTACACTGTATCATAGAGATATGATCATTTTACATTCAATATTATAGTTGAACATAATTATTGTAATAACATGTGAATTTATAAATAAATATCTTTTTTTTAGGGAACTTATAACTTTTGCTAATTACCTATAATATATATATATTTAAAGTAAAACTTCCAAAATTTAATAGTCAAAAATATAGAAAATTTAATAATTTATATTCTTCATTGAAAATAAAACAAATATTATATTTGTTTAATTCAACTTATGAACTAATAACTATACAAATTTCAGATCAAAATGAACATTATACATTAACAATACATAAATAACTCAATGACTGTAACATTGAAGTTGTATAAACATAAGACCCATAGTAAAAAATATACTGTTAAATCATATGAGTACTTTCACTTGTTTTTAATAATATAAAATTTTATAGGTATAATGCCTATTATTTTTAATTAATTAAAAAAAAAAAACATTTATATAATTATTATTCTTACACAGAAGTCTAAATATGCATAAAATGTTTACATTGTTTTATAAAACAATTGTATAATATTATTTATTCTAACAATAATCATTTTTCATTTGTGCATAATAATAACCTTAATGCATTAAACTAATAGGTTATTTTTAAGTGATTCATTAACATAACTATTAGAAGTTGGAGCTTTTTTCCCCATTTATATAGCTATATCTATTTAACAAGTCATCTTCTTCTTCATCATCATCATCATCATCATCATCATCATCGTCATCCAAGTAACGTTTAGTTCTACTAGATTTTCTAGGTGGAGACCTAAATCATTATTAATTATATTTTAATAATTTCATTCAATTTTAGCTTTAAAATTACCTTAAGTTTTCTTCAGATGAACTAGATGATTCAGGAGTGTTACGACCACTTGGAGTTGGACTTCCAGGTGGAGAAAATGCTTGTAACAATTTACCTTTACTATCTTTCCAAAAATGAGACTAAAAGAAGACCCTTGATTATATTTAGGCAATTTGACACTAAACTTTAAACTTACAATTGGTCCATCTCGGCCAAACAACAATAAGAATGAAACAATAAAATCTCTTGATTTTTCTTCCCATCGTTGCAACATATCTACTCTTTTTTCACCAATAGTTCCCATTACCCGCTTACTACGGTCTTTAAGTTCTTCCATCTTGTTTTGAAGTTTTAGTTTTTTTTCCTAAGTCAAATACAATTCATTATTAACAAGTTTCATATTTATAAGATAATGTATATAAAAATCTAACCTTTAAATAAGATACATTTAAATCTTTGGCACTGTATCCACGTTGAAGATTACGTCTAACATACATATCATAATCTCGTACTATTCGAGAAATAACATCTGACGTTGATACACCCTCAGTCCTTTGGGTGCCTACAAACATACCTTTTTCTTTAAGCCCTCTATAAACATCTTCACCATCTTCATTAATATAAGGTATATCATCATGAGCAACAAAATCAATCTACGCAAAATTTTAAACTCACATTTCTAATTCAATAAAAGACAGTAACAATTTAAATTACTTTGTTATCTATTAAAAATTGATCATCAATTTCCCAAGGTGCATCTTTAAGAACTTCATCTATATAACGGCAATGTCTAACAGCTTCATACCTTTCTTCATCAATCATTACAGTTTTTCCTTTAAAAGTATGTGTGATACTGTCACTGCATACTAAAAAGTTATAAAAAATATTCATTTACGATTGTAAATTATTTCCAATTTATCTACAACACAATTACTTCAACTATGCGATAAAAACTAACCTCCAACAATCAAGTAAACATTTTGGAATACAGTTTTTGCTTGCATTAACTGCCTGGCATGGCCTTGATGGAACATATCATAAACCCCATCTGCATATACCCTGATTCTTCGAGGAGCTGCAAATAACAAATGTTGTCTAAAATAAAAATTAAATTTCAGCTGTTGATAATTTTATAGTTATAGATGAACATAATTCTATATACTTTATTTTTTTTAGGAAGTATGAGAGTATACACTTAAGTGTCAATTTGATTTATATTTTTATTTATTAATATGGAATATTAATTTGCCTTACAAAGTTCTAAATAGTCATATTTAATATAACTTGGTAACGTCTTTATGGATACAGAAGCTAATTTTAAGTATATAAGAGAAGTGAAATAACCATGATAAAATGTATTTCTAAACTCAAACTTCTTCATAAATTTATCAGTTTATTGAACTAATGAATATAAATGATAATTTAATAAACGTATACAGTTTAACAAACCAAGACAATACACAACATTTATAATATTATAATATTTATATAAATAAACACATAAAAATTACCCTTAATTTTTAAATCAATGACATAATATGGTTTGTATCAAAGATAATAGTGATATTAATAGCAACAGTCTACATTATGTACTGTTTTAGCACATAAAATATTAAAATATTTTCAGAAAACCTAAATATCCATTTCACGATATTTTTTAAAGGTCTTTATTAGTATATAAATATGAGATACAATTAACAGAGGTAAAAAAATGGATAATAAGTCATAGGTTAAAAATAAATAAGGTTTTTTTTTACATTTTATTCCTAATTCCATTGATTATGTTCTATAATCAATGCTAATTCTAAAACAAAAACTGATGAGGGGGATATAAAATTTTCAAAACATTTCTTTACTCAAAAGTTATAGATTTTCAAGTCTCATTATTAAAATGTGATCATAAACATTTAACTATTTTACATCAAATAGAACATAATGATACAGTATATACATATATTTTATAATATAGTTCATACCTAAGCCAGAATTGGCCATATCCATAGTGATTTTTGTACTATAATCACAAGCATTCCGTTCTTCAACTGCATCTTTTTCTGTACTAAAAGGTGCAGGTTTGAAAATTGACTAAAATCAAAATATTGTAGAAAGCTGTTAGTATTTAATTTATTACTGAAAGTGGTATTTTAGTATTAATTTATCATATTTAGTTAGAGAAATATGGCATTATGACTCCTAAAAGAATGTTTTTTTTTTTTAAATGTTTTGGTAGCTTTAACAATTTTAATTTTTATTATTCCTCTTATTCAAAGTATTAATTTAATTTAACCTTAACAAATTGGTTATAAATATTTTTAAATGATTTATATACATTATGTAATATACACAAAATAAATTATAGGTAGATATTTAATATAATTTTACAAAAAAATAAATATTTATTATGTATATACATATTTTAAGGAACATTTTGATACACATTTACTTTATTATTATTTATTTTGATTTAAAGAATTTATTACATTTTTAGCACCTATTTTCTATATGTTATGTGGTTGAAATTTACGATGATTTTTTTTAAATTCTTAACTTTTATTCTTACGACTGCTATTTAATATTCTCATTATTACTAGGCACAGTTGGATTTGTGTATTATAAAATTAAATGTAATCATATAAACTGTGAAATAATATAATAATACAATTATTTTTAAAATAATTTATCATTACTTGCTCTTTCCAATAAAATAATAATACATAAGCATTTTTACCAGTCAAAACAATGTGTAATAACTTTGTTACAACACAATTTTCTTCACAAATTTTTACCAAGATTATTTTAAAAAATAAAAATCATTAAATGATTTTTAAATAGAAAATAAGAAAATTAAGCACACACACATATATGTTATAAAAAACATTTGATTAAGTATATCCATCGTATATTAAGAACAGCTTAATAATGGTGTTTGCCATTATAGTTGAAAATTAATTTATAAAATACTTAATCCAAACAATCATAAAAAATATATTAAATTAACATATAAAATGTATTTTAGAATTTTATTGCAATGTTAATAGCACCAATATTAGTATTATTATGAATTCCCAAATCTGATTAAAGGTCATTCAGATAAAAATAGTATGTTTATATAAAGTAAATATATTTTCACTGAAAACATTCAAAATTGTAAAATAAGTTTAATTAAGATATTTTAAAAACAGATTTAAATAATAATCATGTATCTACTAATATGAATTGGTAAAATAGATTATTTTTAATAAAGATAAAACTAAATTAAATATTTTTTAAGATAGAAAAATATTTTTCTGTATTTCTATATAACCATACATTTCACATCCTCTATTAATTATACTATTATTTAAGAATACAAATAAGTACAACTAGTTTCCTTAAACCACTGGTTTTATAAAAATATTTAATTTAAATTTAAAATTATTATTCTTTATATGAATTATGAAGGTTTTTAATTAAATTATGTCAAGGTAAATAATAAATAGGTAACTTAGCTTCAATAATAATTCTAGATATTATATTGCCTCTTTGTCATTAAAAAATCCCAATTGTAGAACTAATCTAAAGTTTATTAAATTATAAATATGTTTTTAATATTAAATTATATAAATTATCATTTTAAAAATACCAAAAAATAGTTCAATAATTGTAATCAATCTACATTCAATATCACCATACAAACATAGGTAGTGCAAAGTGGCATTGTCAACAACATATAATTCACATTAATGTAACAAATTAAAACAAGTTACTAATTAAATAATATTAAGGTTTCCAATTAATTTTTCATCATAATTAACTGCCAGAACAATAGTCACAAACAATTGCATTAAGAAAACATAATATTTTAGAAACAAAATATCTATAAATTTGATGTTTACATAATTAATAAATAACAAATATTGAAAATTGAACATTAAAATACATCCAAACATTAAAAAGAAACTTAAGGATTCAAAAAATGTATTTGATAGCTTAAGGATTACAACCATAAATATACAATGGCACATTTTAAAATTGACTAATTAAATATTAAAACATAATGTACATACTTTTGTATACTTAAGCCTAATATTTTGTTCCTGTACTTATAATATATAAGTTTAAGTACTTAAATAAGATACATACCGGTGCAATATTTTGTAACTTAGATTGTTCACATTTTTGTATTACATTTTTATTACTGACTTGCATCTCTACTTCAGTTGTATTATTAGCCACATCTCTAGTTCTTTTCTTAGACATATTTGTGTTTTGACTATAAAATTATTATTAAATAATAATATTTGAATCAATGATAAAAATAATTAATTAATTTAAAAATAATTCAACAGAATTGAACTAATTTTAAACTATTAAAACATAGATACATATATTTTGATAAGTAATATAGTGTTAAATTAAAACTAAAATAATTTCTTTAATATTTTAAACTGTTCTTACTTCTTCCTATTTCAATGAAAAATTTGAAGAAATTATTTAATAATTAATCCTTAGTAACCCTTCATTGTAAATTTGTAATTAATCACATTTATTTCATCATATTCAAATAATTTCAAAACTTAATAAATTTAATCATGAATAATAAAATGTTCTTCGTAAAATATAAAATTTACTTAATTATAAATTAATGATTTATAAAAGCACAAATTAATCAAAAATAATATTACTATAATATATTATAGAAAAATAAATTGTTATTTACAATATTTTTTAAATAATTAATGGAAATTAAATACATAAAATTTGAGACTGAATGCCTATATAAGCTAGATATACCTTTTCTAAACATTTAACTAATTAAGGTGTTTTCCAAAAATATGTGAAAAATATACTGTAAAATTAATAAAAAAAAATCCATTCCACCCTCAAATCAAAATAAAATTAAAAATTTCATAATCATAACATCAAATACATTTAGTACAAAACTATATCTTTAAATATCTAATATAAATTTTAGTTTTAGACTTTAAAAAAAAATAAAGATTTTACTGAACATTTTTTTAATTAAATACTACATGCTTACTGAAAATATGGCGTTAATTACATTAATAAAACATTAGTTGATATAATTCAACGTAAGAGCATTAATAACAAAATATGATGAATGACTTATGTTACCATCAAGTAGGTACTAAAATCAAACAATATTTCATACTTACGGAACAAATAAAATACTGCGCATAAAATAATTTTATATTATAATAGGTATGTACGAGTTCAAGTCAATAGTAAATTGACATTGTTCACTTTAAATTTACGAATTGCAACAATTGAATTTAACTAGATAGTCGTATGGACGGCAATAAACCAATTACTAAATAAAATTAACTACCGGGTCCAAGTGACTAGTAGATGCGATAATTGGTAAACCGTTTAAACTTCGAATAGGTAATCTCACATAGAAAATTGCACAAACATTTTTCGAATTGGGTTGTGCCATTATTGCCGGAGTGGTGGTGTCCGGACGGTGGACACGGAAATGTTAAATGTTATCAACCGACACCGCATGTTTTGTCAACGTCACTGATTAATCACACCACGGTATAATTTGAAACTGTGAGTCACTCCAAGGTTAACCACGTTTTTCATTATCAGCAGCTTACAGGCATAGAATATCTGTGTAGAAAATATGATTTTATTTTGGCAAACTATTTTGCATAATTCCGAATGGACAAACGGTAACACTGTGCGTCATCATCTATCGTTATTTTTAGTTTTTAAATAATTCATATTATTGTGATAATATGAATATGATGTAAAAAATGTATTCATTTAAATTTAAATTTCTAATATTTGTATACAAATTCAACTTTATAGTATAAAACTATATTCTATACTCCATAGGTAGCAATTATTTTTATTGAATGCTCTATTGCAGTGAGAAGAGAAAAAATTTAAATTTGCAATTATTCTTATTCTACACATACAGAGTTAAATAAGAAACTCAGAGTAAGCCACGGTCTTAGATTTTTCTATATAATAATTGATAAACAATGAATATTTAAATTATTGTCGCTGCAGACAATTTAATAAGCTGCACGTTCATAACATAAAACGTTCAATGCTTAATATTATACAAGTTGTTTATTCGCATTATTGGAAATCGTAAAAATATAAAAACTAACTAAAAAAATTAAAATTTTAATAAAAATATATTTTCTTTTTTATTCAACTCAATACAAATTATTTCTGTTTTGCAAATTAATACAGTCGAATTCGCTTTTAACGATGCCGTTTACAACGATATTCTCGGTAAAACGATTTCAAGCAATGTATTTGGTTGGTTTTATATCATGTGTTGTTACATTTTATAATCCGGATATAACAAAGTTCGGTTATAATGATCAGATTCTCTTACCTCTTGGTCCCTCGAAGATCGTAATAAGCGAATTTGACTGTATACTAACTAAGGAGAAGTATACCGTATACGAGAAAAAAACATAACGATAATAGGTAGGTATATCTTTAATCATTTATCAATATAATTGTATAAATAATTAATATTTTTTGTATGATCAAAGAATTTTTCAAAATTGAAAATTGTATCTATAGAAATAAATTTTATTATATCTCCAGCTGTTCTTAAGTTAAATTATTTTTTCTCTTTACCGTATAAAAATTATTTTCTCCACAATCATTAATTATGATAGACTGTATGATTTTATAACAGTTTTGTACCTACAATTTATTTGTTTATCAACATTTATATATTAGTGCAGTATCTACATGCCTATATGTTATTAAATATTATAGCATAATAAATAAATTTATTTGTATCATTTCCAATAAAAAGTTGGACATCTGGGTATCGTTCGGTTGTACTTGTACACTATAAGTGACAAATGGATGTGTTAAAAAAAAAACATTCTTAGCAAGAACCAAAGACAATCAATCAGCCTATATCACTAATCACATGATCTATTTTATGATATTGCTAAATAATTTAAATTACTATTAGTAATACAATAGGTTGAATTAATATTTGGCGGAAACATATTGCATTTGAAAATATCATTGTGTATTTGTGTGTATAAAATATTACAATATAACCTATAGAAAAATACCTAATTTTTTGATAGATCACTCTGTTCTTTTTTACATTTAATTAAAATATGAATCAATACATAGGTTAATGTAAAAATAATAACATATTTAATAATGATAAAAATATGTTTATAATGAATAAAATAAATATTTTTGTAATTATTATACATATAATAAATTATTTAATTAATTAATTTTTTCTATTTAAATTAATCAGTTTTAAATATGCAGATACCAGCTGTGTTACATAGCTTTTAATTCGTAACTATTTTATTTTTTATTTTTTTTTTAAGTTACCTATTTAAGCCAGTCAAAACTTATTTTGCCTCTTCTATTGAAAAGTAAAATAACGCCGTTACTGAACTTAAAACATATTGTGATTTGCAGAACATAAATAATTAATGATGACATAGATTTGATAAACTTAATTACGGCTTTTTTTTATTGATAAGTATACATAGGTATAAATTCAAGTATATGATATAGATTATAAGTATACAGATTTAATAAATAAAAAACTCATAAATTATAAATTAAATAAAATGTGTAATATTTGGTCTTTTTTTCTTGGATATTTTTTAGTTCATTTTTTGATTTTGATTTTTTTTCTTCTCTTAGGTACATGTTTAATTGACTATTAGTTCACTAACTGATTCATTAAATGTTTAATGATTTATTCATGCATCCCAGAATTAATAAATGGTATTTTTATTAAGCATGAAAGTCAATAGTATAATTTAGTAACTAAAAAATAGTTTAAGGGCATTCTAAATTTTCGATTGGAGGGAGGGGACTGAGGGGAGTTATACAAATCTTAGTAAATGGTTAATAAAATAACAAATTATTTATAAATACTGTAAAGCAATTAAACGTATATATTTTAAGCACTCATACATAAATTAATAAGATTTGTTAATAACTCTTTATTTATTTTTTATTGTTTTAAGATATTCCCAATTAGTTGCTATCTGAGTCTAATGATGTGTATAGGTATGTACATTTTTCCATTTTTATATAATTAAGATGTAATAATAATAATATAATAATTAATAATGTAATATAATGTATTGGTTATATTAGGATTAAATAAACAGTTTTAACTGAGCATATTTTTCATGTCTCAGGCAGTAGCCGGTGGTGGTTGTCTCACTATTTGGTTGTGGGGTCTATTCCTTTCTTGAGTCGGCGAGATATTGAAGGGCTTAATAGTTAATACATTTAGGTTGTAGTGGATGGCTGATAGCTTCACTTGAGTTTGTAAGTGAACGAAAGAATTGTTATTATCCTATTTTCATAATTAGATTAATAATGCAATATGTACAGAGTTACTTTATGGTATATAAGGTATATCTATTTAATTTTAAAATTTGTTTTTTAATTTCATTTCGTGTTATTAAAAATAATAAATAGTAATTTATATGTAAATTTGTATTTATTGTATTTTACAAGATTGTTTATTTATTTTCTAAATTTTTAATTTTATTCAATATTTGAATATTTTTTCCAATGCCAAACATATCATGGCATAGCGCCTCCCACTACACATAATTTATTTTTCATACGACCCATGACTTAGTCGTAGAAGATATCTTGTCCCCTCCATTAATCTATTCTACCATTAACCACTCAAACCTGTTCGAATTTTAAAGATAAAAGAAATGTTATCTGCTAATTCTACTAGTTATTTATTATTTTTCAGACGTGACATCAGTTCTACTTTAATAGTTACTAGGTTAGCGTTGCAGTATTTGTGACTTGTAAGTTTCCATATGAATTTTAGTCACAATTTCTGTGATTTGTTGATTAATTTAGTTTTTATTTATAAGTATTAACAATTTATATTGACTAATATCTGGCTATAGTTTCTTTTGTTATTTTTTGTTTTTAAATTAGCTACCTAGAGCCAAAACACAGATCAATTATTTATTGACACAGATTATTGTTAGTTTGAGTTTAGTAAAAATATTTTGCCAAAAATGGCTTTATCAAAATATTTATACATACTTTTTGCATTATTAATGTCGTGTATAGCCATTGAAACTTCAAATTTAAAATGTGAAGTGTGTTGTCGTCTTGTTGAGGAAATTCAACGTAATGTTAGTTCTGTGGATCCATCAAACATTGTGCAAGTTTCTAATTTTCGATTGGATGGCAGTGGTAATCAAATAAAACATACTATTCCACTAGCTCGGTCACAATTATATTTAACAGAAGTTATGGATTCTGTGTGTGAAAAGATGAATGATTATGTACGCGCTACATTTAAGAAGAATGGCACGTTGACAGTTATGCCATTGTTACTAGATGGCCAAATGAACCCATTGATGAGTGAGGTGGATGTGGTTCAAGACTCTGATCTGAATAAAAGTTTACAGTATTATTGTGAGGACATTGTTAATGATATTGAAGAAGATCTCATAAGCATAATCAAGTCTGGAAATGATAATCACATTGTTCATTCTATTTGTACTAATGTTATGCAACTGTGTCCAAAAACAGATAATAAAGTAGAATTATAATCAAAAGTTATTATATTTATGTTTTAATTTATAGTATATTAAAGTTAAATGTAGTTTCTACATTTAATAATGTTGATGTGATTTTATGCTAATTTTTATTGTTTTAATAAGTAATACATTTATTGATGTAGGTGCTCATGTTTGATATAGTTGATATAAATGTACATTTTGCCTTTCCTTTTTTATTTCAATATACAGCCTGATCTATTGTTAACTTGGGCATTTTAAAGATGTACCAATTTCATACAATAGTACTTAAGTAGTTACTAGTAAGTGATAAACATATTTATTAATAGTCAGTGTCAAGTGTCAACAAATTTTTTTTTTTTAATACTGATTTATATTGTACCAATTATTATAATAGTATATTTGAATAAAAAATAAACACACGAGGTTCTTGAATAAGTATTTAATTTTATTGTTTAAATGGTGTAAAAAAAATTATTTATTTTGCATGAATATAAAATATTGATGTGTTACTCTTAAAAAATATTTATTAGTATGATAAATTTTGTCAAAACATAATAAAAAACTTGCCTCTACATTTAACATAAATATCTAATAATTTACTTACCAAATGTTTGTACTTAAACATCTTCAGTAACAATTAAATTAATTATTAAAAAAGATGTTATTAATAATTAATGTTCAATCACAAAATTGGTAAAATAATGTTATTTTATGGTATCTGCATAATTCATAGAATTTATTTTAGATATTTAAAGTGACAAAATGTAGAGTTAATTGATATACTAACTGCAATGTTTCAAACCAAAATGATTATTATGTCAATGGTTTTTTTTATTATCACTGTCTAGTTCTGTTGTTTTTAGTTAAAAAAAAAGATTTAAAAAGCTGGTTAATATTTATCCTGTTTTGAAATTATTTAAAACTGCTTATTAAATTAAAATATTAGTTAATTATGTTTTTTTTAAATAAACATTTTTTTATAACCAAGTGTATAGTATATATTTACTATTATTTTGGAGACTAGCCCAATGTGTGACCTATTGACAGTTATACAACTTAAACATGATAAAGAATTGAAGGTAGAACATCTGATCAATTGATAATATTTAAATGTTAAATGCTATTGTTACAAATTAATTTTGTTGATATATATTGTGTATTATATTCTTAAATATCATTCAGTTACCATTACGTGTTTACTTATGGCATTTTTTTATATTTTGTCTGTTTTTTTTTTTTCTAAGCATGTTCATGTTTTGATAATAATACATAATAATTATATTAATAATAATAATAATAATAATAATAATAAATAAATCTACAACAAAAATAAGATCTAAATAGAAAAGTAATTGCAGATGAAGTTCAGTATGTTGAATATTTATAGCGTAAAACTATTTTAACTAAAAATAGCTGAAATATAATTTATTTGAAAAAGAATATTGATAACGATGAACGTTGTAGTCAATTATATGAAACAAAGACTAATAAGTAAGCATTTGAATAAAATTAAAAAAAAACTGTGATTAGTGTAATTTAGGCATACTAAAAAAAAGATGCTAGTCAATTTGTATGAGAAATTTATATTTTACTCATATAGATAACAATAAAAAGTGTTAAAGTAATTAAGCACTAATAGAAATTATACAACTTGCTTGATATTGAGTGTAATATTTAATATCAGCACATAATGTAGTTTTTTAAATGGTAATAGAAGGTATGTCTGCAAATATTTCTTACTAAAGGTTATATAACTGTTTACTATGAATATTATTTATCAATGTACAATTTTTACTATTTAAAGGGTAATTTCATGATTTTATATTAACTTAAGTTGACTAGGTACTGCTGTACTAGTAATACAATTCAAGAAAATGGATAGAGATTGTTTTCAAGTCCAAAAAAATACAAAAATTTATAATAATCATTAATTAATTATTAAAAACTTTTTTTGAAAATTAAAATTAACAATAGTTAAATATTTTGTTTTCATTCTATAAACTATAAAGTAACTAAATGTAGTTATTGTTTTCATTCATTTACCTTCTCCAATAAAATTGGTTCTAACCAGTTTAAAGGTATGACAAACTGTTTACAAATTTACATCAATAATTTTTCTTCTAATTTATTTTTGTTTTACATCATTTTTAAGATTTATAATTAAGCTCATTAAATAAATAACCTATTTAAAAAAAAAAAAAAGTTTGTTTAACTCAACATTCAATTACTAGGATCTTGAAATTCTGATTTTATACTTTGTTGAGATATATAAACAGTTTTATTGGGTGGAGTCTGAAAACAAAAATAGTTAAAAATCAAAAATATGATAAATTGATAATTTATATCAGAGAAATCTAATAATTTACTTGTGTAACAACAGGTCGTTGAGACATGAGAACATATTTTTGAGGATTTCCTGTGTTACTTGTGGTTTGTGCAACAGGTCGACCAACAACTGTTCTAGACTGTGTATCTATATATATTTAATTTAATATTAATAATTAAATATAAAACAAACAAGCATTTATATTTTATTAAAATTCATTTATTTACTTGTTTGTGTTACAGTTTGGTTGCTTGTACTTTGGGTAGTAGTTGTTACACGAGCTTTACATACAGCAGCATGCAATTGTACACCAACAGATCCAAATTCTTTTTTGTATTCTTCTAAATTATCTGGTGGCGAATGTGTTATTTTTAACACTGGAGTCAATATTTTCTGAAGCAATACAAGCTAATTGAATAAATATTTATGAGAAATGTGATTAAATTTAAGTTAAAAAATTACACAAAGTAAGTGTTTAATTTGGTTTCCAGATATTCTATCAACATTATTCTGAGTAACTTCTGGTGAGTCTAGTCTATCAGATATCATGTGTACTCTGGGAATGACAAAGACTTTTATTGTTTCTGTTCCTAACTCTGCTAAACCTGAAATATTTAATTTGGTTAATTATATGTTTAAAACATATGGCTATTTGCATATACCTTCAAGTGCACCATATACTGATGGAAGAGCGGTTTTATCTGAATTAGTAGCATTTGTAAATACTCTAGTTATACGAGTTTGTACATTGTTTGTTGGTGTATTAAACATTTTACAAATTTGTGCCATTAAGCGAGAGGCAAAATCTCTCAAAGCCCAATGATTGTCAATTTCTGGTCTCATGCACAATTGTTTACTTACAACACAAGTAACAACAGAAGGGATAATTTCATGTAGCTAAACCATAATTTTATAATTAAATTATAATAAATTACGTAATAATATAATATGTCATTAAACTTACATATTTTTCTAAATAAAGAGCTGGGTTATCCAATAATGCTTTGACCATTCTCATTAAATAAATTAGCAATGCTAAATTATTTTGAACAACATTTACTTTTACTCCTTCTGCAATAAATGTACACATGCGAGGTAACATTTCGTGAAGGCCAGGGTCAGATGCTAAACTTTGAAGAGCTTCCTGAAAAAATTAATTAGTTCAACTGTATTAAATTTTCCATTATTTTATTATTATTCATTCATAGTGAAACTATTTCAGGTTAATAGAAACAGTAAATTTCTTCGTCCATAATCATCTAAATACTATGTGAAACAGGTTTTATTTTGTGTGTAAAAAATTGAAAAATTTACCAAATTTTTAACAGGTTAACTGCCGGCGCCCATAGTTCATCATTATTGCCATGCCACATGACTGCCAGCGACCATAAATTAATTTACTTTTATATTATTAACTTTTCTATAGCGCTACAATAATGCACCAAAATAAGGATCGTGGCATAGTGGTAATTAATACAATATTTTTGGTATAGGTGCCTATAATACATTTTTTTTTTCAAATATATAATATATACAAATTTGGAAAACATTGAAAAATATGATTGGCGTTTAATAAATACCTATTGAATAACTGCAGGTGATCATATAGCAGTCAATGTGTTAATAATTTTAAGTAATATAATGTAACTTAAGGTAATTATTTATTTAAATAAAAAATATTTGATTTTTTAAAGCCAAAACAAAATTCATATACTACCCATCTTGTAATAGTATATAGGGATTGAAAAAAGAAGCTTCAAGAAATCTACCAATATAAATTTTATTGAAATTGGTCAAGTAATTTACACATAGTGGAGCGTCGATTAACCGCACTACAAAATTATTGAGTACAAATTTATTTTTAGTTTAATTTAATTTAATTTTATCATTTGTTATGTTTTATCGTGTACTATAATGTTATATATAAATATATATATAATGTTATATTATAAAATGCGAGATTATTTATGAATTTTATAATTTATTTATAATAAAAGAAGTTCATCGGAAGTGAAAAAAAAAATTGATTATTATTTCAAATAAATATATTATATTTTTTATATTATGTATGAATATTATATTTAGTATTATATCTAATAAATTAGTTTTTAACTTTATATTAACATTTTCATTGGTTGTTTGATTATCCGCACAAATCGATTATTCGCACCCCCTTCGGTCCCAATTAGTGCGGATAATCGACGCTCCACTGTAATTAGTTGTTAGTAACTTGTATTTGTAACAGTAACATAATTTTGTTCATATGCACAAAATTATTATAACCATACATTATTTGGAAGGAATCAATTACAAGTAAAAACCATTTATCATTGGGAATTTGTTTAAAGCTTCACTTTAGAATTCTGTCATTTATTACACAATAAATTATCTTGGACTGAGAAAAGGAATATACTGTAAAATGAACTATATCATAAAACAAATTTTTATTAAAATACATACAGCCCTTCGAGATTCATCCGATCCAACACAAGCTTCTGTAATTTCCTTATAATAAAGCTGTTGTTCAACTGATAACTCATGCGTTGCTAATTGTTTCACATGAACAGTTTCGACATTACGTAACTTTTGAGCTTTTCTAAACAAAAAAAAAACAGATTTTAATATTTTTTTTTCATATTGGCTAGATAATTTTACCCAGTAGATGGTCGTCCAGAAACTTCTTTATCAATAGGTTTTTTTAATTTGTTTAAAGGATCTACACATTCAAGTTTTTGAACATCTTTGGATACAGAAGGAGGATTTTCTGGTACAGTTGGTTGAACTCCGTCAATAGCAAGCCAGTGGCCTAAAAATTTAATATTAATTAAGTATTAATTTTTAATTCTATGTAATGATACTAACATCGAATGCTGATTTCTAAAGGCAACTTAGCCAAAGGAGCATTAACAAATTCAATAAGATCAATATCTTTATCATCAATGAAATGCAATTCTCGTCCACCACCAGATGCATATCTAAATGGTACATGTTCTTTAGCATGAAATCCATATATAGGCTAAAAGTATAACAATAGTATTTAACAATAATTGTGAATAGGCTAAAGAAATCTTTGTCATTATAATTTCATTTCTAAATTGTCATTTTACATCACTAGTTTTATACATTATATTTATAATTTTAAACTATAGAATCTATAATCAAATATTCTTCCAAGCATTTATTGCTATAATTATATAATTATATACAATTTTAAAGTTTAATAGGATAACTTATGGGTCTACTTTGAATTTTATATTATCTTGGCAGTACATAAAATGAGTGAGGTCAACATGTATTTTGATAAAGCAAGCACAAGAAAATAATACATTTCTGTTGTCTAAGCTTAAGGTTACTAGAATTTAAAATTAAAAAAACATCTGTATATTATGTATCTATAGTCTATCTTAAAACTATGTTAAACCTTTAAAAAATGTCATGTGAAACTTGAGTAATACAACAATAAGTATAGGAAATCTTTATTTGGTAAGGGACAAGTTAATTTTAATATTGGTTTCTTAAAATATATAAGTTAATTACATATTATATTTTTTTTTACTTAATAACTACATTATTGTTCTTTTCAATCATCAAAAGATACAGTATGCATTATCTATTAACTTTAAGTGATAATCAGTTATAATAATATTAAGTAATAATATAGTTATTATTTAAATTTTTTTTATAGTATGAAAAATGGGTAATAAACAGGACATTTTGATGAAAATAATGATATGAATATTTAATTTACTAATTCAATCTTGACAGGTCTCTAGATTCATAGCATTTTAATTGTAAAATATATAATCAAATTCATAGTAAAATAATTATTTAAATATTTACTATTTTATTTATTTAAAATTATGATAATTAATAAATTAATATAACTTACTTCAATACCGAAAACTTTTAAAGCGTTATCAATGTCTGAAGGTAATAATTTGCACCTATTAGAATGCATCATAAACTTTTTGCTTTCCTAAGAACAATAACACATTAATGTTTAAGCTGTATAAAAAATGAGCAGTATATGTAGTAAAGTATATAATATGAGATAGTAAAATTTAACTAGTAAATGGAATAAAATCTCCAGAGAAAAAATAATTTTGTATGAAGAACCTTGGAAAAAAGTTCCTTAAATGAAAATTATGTTTTCTGATATTTTGAGAACTTTAAATGTTATTGACGTGAAAAGTGTAGTGTGTACTTTTCACAATATAAGATAATATATATACTTATTTTAACTGCAATGGGTTCATAAACACAATTTATACATTTATTGACTAATTGAAATATTTTATACATTAAAAGTTTTTCTATGATAAAGTAATAAAATTAATAAAGTAGGCAATTATTTTATTTTATTATTTAATCTTATGTATGAACCTTCCTAAATAACAGATTCTGACTATTCAGATCTCTTTTCACTTCAAAACACCTAAAATTAATTAATACAATTCTAATCTAAAAAACCCTACTTAAACCCATTTGGACATACATGATCTAACTATGGGGCTCAACCAAATTTTCCTATCTAAACTGTATACAAACATTTTAATCTAAATGTATTCGTTAAATCACTAAAGCTTCTTACTATGTAACTAATCTCATATTCCATCAAGATCTTTAGATTCTTCTCATTCAAAAAGTCACCATAACATTGTACAAAAAATTTTATTTCCGCCTGCAAAACCACCCAAACCCCCTTGTCACCGACCTCTTAAAACCTACCATCCCTGGCGATCCTTGTAGACAATTAAAGCGTAACTGATGCCGTGATCTACTAGATAACTAAAATCAACTAGATAAGATGATGAAGTACCACCATAGGTGCCTCTTCATTCCAAACATCTTCAACAACCATATAATAAAAAAAATTATTACATAACTTATGCTTATTGTAAACTGTTTTATAGACTGTATGATAAAAATATCTTATAAAAAAAAAAATCTTTTGTATAACATATAAGTAAAACTTTTAAAAATAATTAGACTTAATTATGTTTTTAACATTGGATAAAAAATAAAAAATCTATTATCTACACTTATATATTTGTAATTAAATATTAAAAATATAAAGCACTGTAAGCATTTAAAACATTTTTATTCTATAACTTTCATATGGCTATAAGTGTAATATTGTATTCTTGGATTTTTATTCTGCAATTCCAATGAACTACTTAGCATAAAAAAAAAGGGTTGATTCAGTTTTATTATTAGGTTGTGATTGATGTATCTACTACTTACATAAATATGAATTTAGTGTTAAAAAAAATAACGTATTTGTTAAGTTTTAAAGATAAATGGATTTATTAAAATAAATATATAATTCAATGCTAGCTGCTAGTTAAGCTCTTATATTATTAAATATCTTTTTAAGTGATCTAAGAAAATATAAGGAGTATAGGTGTAACTTTATATTTTAGCACAAAGATCTTTGATTTTAAAAATATCTTTACCCCTTGAGTGATGATCATAATAGATACATTTAAAATTATTTAAATATGTTCTTACTTGTAATACTAATTTCAGACGATAAGTGGCGGAATCTGATATTTCTTTAGCTGCATCGTCAGATAAATTTCCAATACCCACACTTTCTGCAATTACCTTTAATGATTCAGTAGGTAAAGTAGAACCATAGTTTACTTCAATTTCACCCATTTTGATAATAACAATAATCCAAATGATTATATGTAATCCAACAATATAAAAATTATTATAAATTTACTGCACAAAATGCAGCTATGTAGTAAACTCAAATACTTTATTATATAGTATGTTACACTGTTAAAGTAATAAATAAATTAAAAAATAACTTTATAGTACGTCTACAATGTAATTAATTATTATTTGTGTACGGTACTACTTCCTAGACGTATCATTAACAACTATGATATCAACAGACAACAACACATATTCTGTGTCCATACTTTGCAAGATGCATTATCAATGTATAAAGTTTGATTGTTTGTTTATATCGTTTATTGATAATAATTATTAACAACAAACAATAATCAAGGAATTATTGTTAACGTAAAAAAATCTATAAAAACATAACATTTCTTAATATTAAATAATACCATGAACCAAGAGCTATAAATTAAATTGTAAATAAATCAAACAAATACAAATTTTAAATGGTTTTCTTAATTAAAAATACTACATCAAATAAAAATAAATTTTATTTATTTCTAAATCGCATGGTTAACTACTGGCTACACTGTGTAGTGAATTATATTTTTTACAATAATTAAAGAGATTAACTTTAGCAATAACGTTTCAAGTTTCAACTCAGTTTCAAGTTTCAACTCTACAATGACTACGACTTACAAGTCTTAGCCGACAACTTTACTGTGCTTAGTGTTTAATGTTTATTGCTTATTGATTGTTACATAATAATTAATAGTATAGTAACTATAATATATGTGCCGAACATATTATACGAAATGTTAAATTACTACTATTGATAATATAATATTATTTAATTTAATAATTTGTCTAATTGGTATCGCGTTTTCTTTAGATCATTAGATCTTAAACTACGAATGTACCCCATCCCGATAATTTGAAACATTTATTGATTTATTAGCGACGAGCCTAAACGAGAAATATATTGTATATATGCGCAATCTCAACTGTCACATATTTATTCAATTATAAGCGTAAATGTGCGTCGATTTAACTCGCACATGCGTAGATAGCGCGTCTCATCCAAACGATCGTTGCTTATAAACATTTATTTATACATATTACATGCATTATGCTTCAAATTGTTAACACGGGCGAGGTGGGTAATATTAAACGTTAAATTGTTTTTATCATAGACCTATTAAGATCTTTATAATTCTTATATCTATGGTTTACACGTACAAGATGATTCCATTTACCACTGTCTACACGTTTTTCTATCTATTAAATTTATAACCAAATACAAATTGGATATTGTATTAACTTGAAGAATAAGCACGGAAAACTAGAAAGTAAGTTTACCAATTTGTATTACACAGCTGTTATCTATTATTTATGTCTAGTTTTATTGTATTAAAAATTATCATCAACTTCTGTAATAGTTTCGTTTTGTTATTACAGAGAATATTAATGTTGATTTTAGTTTTGATACCATTATTATATTTATTGTTATGTTATTTATAGTATAATATGTTACTATTTTAACCTGTTTTTCTTTAACCCTTGCTTTGACATAAATTACATAATTTTCCATTAGTCGCATCTTGGTCCTCTCGACTGTTATGATGCAATGTAAATTTAAAATACAAATTAATTTATTATATTAATTATATTTTATTTATGGTTGTAATTTGTATTAATACAAATCAAAACGTTTTTTTAGATAATATTTTCAAAACCCAAAAAAAAATAAATAATCAAATGATAATTATTCAAGATGCCTAGTCATGTTTTACACAGTGGTTTCATATAGGGGGTGGCAAGGTGGGCATTTGGCCCTGTCTAATTTTTAAGACAATCTGATGAGCTAGTGCCCAGTTGTTGCCATTTAACCATTATTGGTGAAAAAAGCATTTATATTTTTATAATTTCTCTTCAGAGTATATTATGTTTTGGGAATAAGACATCATTTTCAAAATGATAAATTGGTTATTAATAATTAATAGTTTAAATAATGGAATAGATTAATGTATAAACACATAAGGACATGTATGTAAGTTTTTTGAAAAAATAGGATTAGTGAATATATTATTTCTAAAAATGAAAACAAGAGATATCTATTTATAGATTCAAAATGTTTCTAGTTATTAGTGAATATTTATTTGGTTGCTTATTTTGTACTAAGTTATCAGATTTTTAATTAAAATAAAATTTGAAGATGACAAGAGACATTTTTTGATAAAAATGTAAGCAGAAACACGCCTGCTAGCATATCAAACAGTTCTTTAAGTTATCTGTTTTGACTTATCAAAACATTTAGTCCCTCTATTGAAAATTGAAAATGCCAAATTGTTATGCTTGAAATATTATGTAAAATTACAAAAATTCTTTTTAAAAATTTAGTAGACAAAATATTAAACAAATATATAAATTAATTAAGGACACAATATTAAATACATTGTTGATAAGTTTAATAAGCAATGATGATTTTAATATGTTTAATTAAATTAAATATAAAGAATTTATAATATTAATAATAAATTGATTTGATTATTTTTTAAATTAAATATTATTACATAGTTTATTATTCTAATAAAAAACAAAATTACCTACCACTTTAAGTTGAGCTTGTGATTGCGTCAGGATAAGCAGTCAATAGTCACATATAAATTCTTCCTACAAAAGTAATTTTTGTTTATAATCAGCAAACTTATATATTATTTTGAATCAATCATATTAATATATATGTTTAAATGCTCAAGTGCACGAGTCTTAAAATACAATCTAATATCTGTACAAGATATCTTAAATTTTCTAGAAACCCTATTTTCATATTCACTTTATGTAAAATTCCTAGGTATTTTGCTTAGTTTCAAATTAACAGATGATTATTTTCAGTGGCACAAATGATTCATTTAATTTCAAATATAAATATTGTAGTAAACTACAATGTAGATACTATATCATCTATCAGTTTAACAAAATTTAAAATAACTTTACATATTATGTAATACTTCTAATGCTCTTTCTCACAATCTAATTATTATTATTTTTTTTTTTTTTTGTCTAAACATTTTAATTTTAATATAGTAATAATAAGAGTTGATATATCATACATATACTAATTGAACTAAACTCATATCTGATATGCAGAGCTAGATTAATATATAGGTGTACACATCTTGGCTTATACCCATCTATATTTTGAAACAATACAATTAACATTAATTTCCATATTAACACTAGAATAAAATATTATCTAATTTAATTTCTTACAATTCATTTAAATGAAAAATAATAAGATCAATAAATTTTTTTTACTACAGTGGTATGATTCTTAAAAATTATAATGAAAATTTATGATTATGAGCTCTGTTGCCACCTATTCCTTTCTAGTTGTTTAAAATTGACAGTACTAAAAACTTAACCAACCTATCAAAATTTTAAATTGGGCTAATACACTTGTCAGCCCCCCCTCTCAAATGATTCCACTGTTATAATTCAAATTTTAATTTCGGTGGTGAAATCAACAGTGATAATTCAACAATTTGTTTGTCAATATTCAAACTAATATGATGTGGTAATAAGTTAATAAGTTTGAGATGTAACTTCCTAACATTTTACAATCTTGTTCTATGAATGTTTTTTATAATTAGTGTAAAATTATGATTTAAATTCTAAAAACTATAAATTAAGGCTACACATTTGATACTAAGAATTTTAAAAATTGATTTATTATGTTTCTAGTGGAACGTGATCCCAATAAAAGAAAAGTCAAACCTCCTGCTAACCCAGAATTGGTACATTTAGATGATATAGATGGTGAAAGTTCATCTGATAGTGATTTTCGTATTGAAGATCATTATATAAATAGTGAATCGGATTCTGATAGAGCTTCATATTTCACATTTACTGATGGTATATTTAAAAATAAAGAAATTGGTTTTATAATGTAACATTTTAAATTCCATGTAAATATTTATACTTTTATATATATTTTAAAAGATGATGGCAATCAAGAAGAAACTGAAAAAGATGATGAAGATGATGTTACATGTAATGATAATAATATAACTGATGTCACAAGTATTGTTACACCCAATCAAGATAATTCTATAAAAGTATAACCTTTGAATAATTTCTATGTAATTAAATTACTATTTAAAATTATATTACTTTTTTTTAGGTAAATTTAAAAGAAATAGTAGATAATATTCATATTTGTAGTATTTGCTTAGGCGATGCTAGTGATGATGTTAATGAATTAATAGATTGTGATGAATGTGGTATATCAGTTCATGAAGGTAAATACTTATTTAATAATAATATAGTTATAATAAATAATAATTAATTTTTAGGTTGTTATGGTGTTCATGACACAGGAAGTGTAAGTTCATCTGTTTCGTCATGTTCCATGGAACCATGGTTTTGTGAAGCTTGTAAAGCAGGCATAGAAAATCCTATTTGTGAATTATGTCCTAATTTTGGTTTGTATATTGTAGATATTCTATAAATTATATGTCTTAATAACTTTTAAATTAATGTATTTGGTTTTAGGTGGAATATTTAAAGAGACAGATTGTGGAAAATGGGTACATTTAGTATGTGCTTTATATGTACCTGGTATAACTTTTGGTGAAGTTACAAGTCTCAGTAAAGTTATGTTATTTGCTAATACTACACCTCGATGGGGTAATAAACGATGCAGTTTGTGTAAAGATATGAGATTTAGTTGCACTGGAGTGACTATTGCGTGTGATGCTGGAATGTGCAGATCTAATTTTCATGTTACTTGGTATGATAAACACATATTACTCTTTAATAAGAAATAAATTATAAGTAATTTTTTTATTTATATTTCATCATGCTGTGACATTTTTCTGTTGCATTAATACAAATTTCCTTCAATTTAACAAGATATGATAATTCTGAGTATTTTTTTTTATCATGCGTCTTTCATTATTTTAAAAACTATTAATGTTTTTGATTATGAGTTCTAGGTATTGCTAGTATAGGTAGTAGAGTGAAGTGTGACAAGCGTAACTCTCAAAATATTGATCTACTACTCTAATTTTGGATACTTATAAACTATTTCCTCAAAATTTGATTTATACACTTAAAAATACATTGAGATCTTACTTTTAAATATGAAATTAATATATGTTATCATAGAGAAAACTAAAAAAAATTGTACTTTATATATCAGGGGTGGTGAATCTTTTTTGGATCGAGTGCCTAATTTTTCCAATCAAGGTGAAAATTTTTTTTGTGCCCAAAGGAAATTATATTTTCTAAGAATAAAAATAAAGTTCCATAATTTTTTATAATTCTAATTTTTTGCGTGTTATTGAAATTTGACATATGTACTTCTAGGACGCATGTTGTAGGTTTGCCATCCTTGTTATACATTAATGATGGTAAAAAGTAGAACTTTTTATTGTTACAATTATGTAAAAGAAATATTTTCAAAAGTCTTAAAAATAATGAGTAAGTTCATTATTAAAGGATCCTAATATAATAATTAAATTAAACTTATTAATGTATATTTATTATTTATTTATAACTTGGTTTAATACTATTTAGTTATTATATTGTCAGGCTTTAGCATTAAATTTTTCTCAATATAAATTTCTTAATTAAATTAACAATTTATCAGCAGTCATGTCTGCCTGAATCCCCCTAGCTATCATTTAAACTATTTGCTTAATTCCTACATCATAATTGAACTATGTCACCATACCTAGTAAATACATATGCATACCACTATAAGACATGTAACATGTCAAACTGTTACAATATGTTTTAATTTTTAACTCAGTTTTAAAATAGAATAATTATGCTGTTATTATAATATGTATTTTTTACCAAATAATCTATAGAAGTGAAATTATTTTTATAAGTATTAAGTATTTAATAATATTAATTAGTGCTCAACAAGAAGGTAGTTTGTCAGAAGCAACAAGTCCAGAAACTGACCAAACAGATCCATTTTATGCTCATTGCAAGTTGCATGTTGACAAACTTGTAGCAAAGTTAGTATATTCATTTTTTAAATAAATCAGTGTTTTACTTTTTTTTTTTAAGTATTTTCATTATTAACAATGTAAAATTATTGATTTGTAATTTCTATTGCCCAATATTATAAACTAGATATATTATTATTTATGTTTTTTTTTTTTTAATTTCCTTAATATATATTTATATTTTTCAGGAAAAGAAAAAGAAATTGGGAAATACTTCAATTAAGAACAAAACAAATGAAATTATTGCGTGAACAACAGTCTTCTGAAAAATCAGCTACATGGCAACGTAATCAGCGAAGGCTTGAAAAATTACGATCTAAGTATTATGAAATGAAAAAAATCAGTATAACAGAGTCAAGTAAGTAATTTAAAGTTATTTATTTATATTCAAGTTAGGTACATGGTTTATTTTTATAGCATCAAAATCAAAAGTTCCTCGTCCCATTACAACATCAGCTTCAGCATGTCGAGCCCTTTGGTTAAAAGCTGGCTTAATGGGTGTAAATATGGCTTCCTGTGAGGCTATTGAAGGACAAATAAAAGCATTGCGTGATGTCCCAAAAAAATGGAATGTACCTACTACATTTAGGTTAGATAAAATTACTCATATTTTTTCTTTGTTGCTATAAATATTTTAATTTATTGTTTTTAGTTTGGAATTTGTAAGTTATTTCATGGATAGAAATTTAAGATTGACAGATTTGAAAAAACAGCTAAAACATTTTACTGATCAAAACAACAAACTTCATGATGAACAAATAATTGTACAAAAAAAATATGATCAAGTAATACAATTATTTAATAACATACATTTATCATGCATATAATTTATTTTGATTATTTTTTTATAGGAGTCCAAAAGTAATGAGATTCAAAAACAAAACCATTTAAAACTTAAAAATATTATTACAGCATACCATACTGTCATTAATCTATGTAATCCTAATGCTAATATTTCAGATGTAGATATACTTACTAGAGAATTTCAAAATGATCATAATTCTTTTAGTAAGTTTAATTTATTTTATTTTGAAACCTACTAATTAATAATTTGTAAACAAGTTCTAAATATCAAGTTATATATATTGTAAAAAAAAAAAAAAATAATTTTTTAATTTGTATCTAGTAACAAATAGTTCAACTCCTTCTACTACTGCTGTTTTAAAAGCAAGTCTTGGAATATCAATCAGAAATAATGATAATTTAGAAATTATAGGTAAACATGTTTGATGTTTTATAATCCATTATGTCATTTATGTGATTTTATGGTATGTAATTAAACTTAAATATTTTGTTTTTCAGATAATGTAGCACCATTAGGTTTGTACAATAAGTGTGGTATTTGTAGTCGTACAAATGATCAACATTTGTTGGCAAAATGTGATACATGTTATTTATACTATCATTTGGGTTGTTTAAACCCACCACTAACTAGAATGCCTAAAAAAACAAAATTATTTGGATGGTAATTACAAGTATTGAATATTTCAGAAAATTTGTATTAAAAAATATGTTATATTTAGGCAATGCAGTGAGTGCGACAATACTAATTCAAACTCTGAGCCAGAAACAGTTGATCCAAATGCTCCTAGAAAATTAAGATATGGTGGAAGAGAGCGATCTATATCAGACAGTCATAGATCTTCATCTATCGTTAATGATGTAAGTATTAAGTATTTTAAAAAATTTAAAGTTTTCTTAATTCAATTAACTATTTACATATTAGTTACAGGATTTTAATAGTCTTACAGAACAGAATAAAATGCCTAGTGTATCAAGTAAGTGTTAAACAAATTTTAAAGTTAAGATTTAATTATTATGGTTTAACCATGTAAGTATATAGTTAGATTAAAATACCTAAATATTATTTAATTTCAGCCTCTTGGTGATTTTTTTAAAGTACTAAATTTGATTTCTATTAATGTTATTGTTTACTCTTTAATATTTTTTAGAGAAGAAAAAACATGAACGGCATAGAGAAAGGTATTCTCCAGAAATAATTACAAAACGAGTAAAGTCCCGCAAACGTAAACATAAGCACCACAGGGATAACAATACTTCAGAATTAGAATCAACTAATGATTATTTAGTTAATGAACCACCCCGACAAGGAATTAAGCTATTTGTACGTTTTGATAACTTATCTCAGAATTATTTTAAAATACTAAATTTACTATTTAGATTAAATCTGTACCAAGTGCTAGTGGAGTTAAAACAACATCTTCACAATTACTTATTGCATCACCAGTAGATGAAATACCTCAAACTTCTTCAAAAACCAAACCAGAAAAGAGTGTTGCACCACTCAGAATAACCACAACATTGACAGATATTAAATTGACTCCTAAGTGTAATACTTGTCAAACAACTGGAACAAGCATGACAATGGTTCAGTAAGTATAAGGGCAGAAATATTTTAGTTATTAATTTATTGATGAAATATGTAAAAGAATAATTTTTTTACTTTATAATTTTCAATTTAGTTGTAATGTTGATTTTACAACATACAATTTTAAGTATATATATTAAATATATATTTTCTCGTTATTAAAAAGATGCTATCAATGTATTAATCTTGGGTTCTACATAATATAAATCATGGGTTATACCTCTCATTCAGTGAAATTAATCTATCAAAAGTTAAAACTATTATTGGTATATATGATAATTTTATTGTGATACAAAAACTTTTACTGGTTGTTACTTTTTTTTAAGTAATTTATTTCTAATAATTATTGAATCATGCATTAAGTATAAAACAGTAACTTATTTTTTCTACTAAAGGGTAAAATTAATTTTAATTGATGCTTTAAATGTTTAAGCGCTATTAGTGTTATGAATTAAAACAGTGTTTCTCAACCGGTGTTCCGCGGCACACAAGTATGCCTCGAACTGGCTATAGGTGTACCGCGACTGTGGTATATGCGTATAGTTTTTATTAATTATTAATTTTTAATTAAATAATATATTAATAAAAAATTATAATAATTAAAATAAAAATGACTTTTTTTTTTGCCATTTATTATTTTATTTGTATAGTGTTTCGTCAAACTATATAGTTTTAAGAAATACTCCGTGAACATAAAAAGGTTGAGAACTACTGAATTATAGTTTAAATAAAAATGTGGGCAAGTAAATACAGCTTTTATTTACCATAGGTGTTAAGTGAGTCACTATAATGGATGTGTAAAATTTGAATTTAATGATATATAATTGTATCCTTAAAATAATTCTGAGAAAAGACGGCTAGTCAGCCTGTATTACTAAATAAATTTCATATGTTTTTTTTTTTTTTTTATAAATTTTCACCAAAGTAATTTATTTTTCTATAATTACTTTGGTACTTTGATTTAATTTTTGCTGAAAACATAGTATTTATTATATTATTAATACTTAATTATTATTATATATATTTATACCATATTATATTATTGTTATTAACTTTTGAGTTAATACTACCTTATTGTAAAACAATATAAATAGGTTTATGCTTTAAATATTTAATACCATGAAATAATTAATTTAAATATTTTGAAAATGTCATTGTGTTAAGTAAAATTCATAATATATGTTTAAGTTTTAAGTCCCCACGAATAAATTTTTTTAATTACAACAAAGTAATTAACATCATTGTTCATTGTTTAAATATTTAATTTTGTTAAATTTAAACTTCAAATGTTTATAAAAATAATTATGCCTGTATATTTTTTTTTTTTATTCATAGTTTTTGAAAAAAAAATAAAAATTGAAAAATAGTTTGAGAAATAGATATAATATGGGTGAATGTGTAATGTTGTAAAAATTTGAACTTCTGTTACTCATAGAAATTAATTTAATTATCCAGTAGAAATTTTTATTAAAACACTTTTAAAGGACCTTCTATAAATTTTTCAAATCTTTGATATGAATATTAAAATTTTTATTCATTTTAAACTACAAAATATTTGCTAATTTTTGCGATTCAATTTAAAAAAAATTGATGGATTACACTAAAATATTTTTAAATTTCTATCAATAACAATTTATGATAATCCTTGTATTACATCTTCAAGTATTTTGTTTAAATAGAAATTTACTTATTGAAAATTAAAAAAAAAGAAAATAGCTTGAAAAGTTTCTACTAGATACTGTTCCCAAAGTTTAAAATCAAAATATTTTTACTAAACAATTTATTTTACCAATTGGTGATGACAGGCATATATCATTGTAAAATCAATAAATTCACCACTTTGATCAAAATCCATAAAAAGTTAAATTATAGTACATCAAATTTTAAATACTTTTACTTTTTTTTATTTCTACAGGTGTGATGAATGCAGTAAAAATTTTCATTTTTGTTGTCTTGATCCCCCAGTGAAAAAATCACCAAAAGTACGAGGGTACTCATGGCACTGTGCTGAATGTGATCCAACGGTACATCAATAATTTCTTTAAGTCTGCCATTAGTCATTATATAAAAATACTATTTGAAAAAAAAAATAATAATAAATTTATGTTTGTCTGATATTCAATGTATACTCTGTTATAAATAAGAATAAACCAGTTAGTTTATGAAAATGGTTTTCGTTTTGATTTCTCCTAAGATAAATTTTCTATAAAAACTGTTAATGACTTAAGAAGCTGCAGCTAATAGTTACCAGTTATTATCTATTGCTCTTAAGTATGACTAACTAAGGTCGATGTCCTTTCTCTAATTATTTGTGAAGTGGTTTATTCTTATTTAAAACAAGTATAAGTCTAGGGCTTGGAACCTCTTGCACATTTCTTAGGATTTCTTAGGATATTATTCAAAATTTAATTTGACATTAACTTATTTTATAATAAATGAAAAAATTAATATTCATTGTTTATTGTGTATTACATATTTTACTAAATCTAAGTAATTTTCTCTATTTAAAGATTTTATGTATAATAATTTTGTTTACAAATCAACAAAAAATTAAATTTTTGTTATTAAAAAAATCAAATTTAAAAATAAAGAACCTTTAAACACCTTTATCTATTTAAAATTGTACCATACCATAGATTTAATAATAAGCTTTTATTAATTTTTATTCAATATTAATATTTTAAATTTAAGTTAAAAATAGTTTAGTTAAATAAAATTAATTTTTTTAATAATAAAAATAATGCATATTTTTACATATTATTAAAATGCTGCTGCTTTAACAGTGACGCAATTTTTGAAGTTAACCATTTAAATATTGTTATATAGAACAAAAATTAATTGCATGGTAATATACCATATATTTAATATTTTCTTATGCACATTAATAATTTTTTTTTTTTATTGCATTATGTTCTAAGCCCTAAATTAATATTAAATGGTTATTTAGTTAGTTATTATTTAAAAAATAATTTTTGGTTTGGCTTCTTGAAATTTATAAATTTAAATTTTTAAGTTGTATTGTTTATCTATTTAATTCAGTGGTGGCGTCTAATAGTTTAAAATGGTAGTGTAATAAAATTTAAGTATATCGCTCAACCTTAGTAAAAAAAAAGAGTAAATTTAAAATTTATATAATATTTTGTTTGTTTACTATTTATGTTATTTATTTAATGGTTAAGTTTTTAGTAGCATTAAATTACAGCTAATGCCTTGTTGGTTCCCTTGACACATGGAACGTGTTGCATGAATTGTGACACAATCCTACCGTCATGGATTTTATTCCAAGTTCTAAAAACAATCTACATTTTTTCAGAGCATATGTTCTCCTTAATATTATTATAAGCATTGTTATAATTATTATGAATTGTTATAATTAAACAACAAACGTTTTTATTAGTATATAATTTTAAAAATTCATCATTTTTGATATTAATTTAAGGAACATGACACATTATTGTCTATAGATACAAGCCGCCACTGATTTAATTTCTTAAAAAGTATAAGATTACAGTTTAAATATTAATTATAAATAAAGCACACATCATTTACGTGTAAGTAATTGTTATGTATGTAGGTATGTAGTGATAGGCAGTGACATATTTCTTTAGGTTTTCCACTTCTCTGAAATAAAAATAAAACAAATAACATTTACTGATATTTCAAACTCTAATATAAAATATATTGAAAATTGAGTTCAAGAGTAATAAATGACTATTTTTTAGAACAACAATTATTGTATATAGTATTTTTTGATACCCTCCCCCCCCCTTTCACAGAAATCTGAAAATGTGTCACTGGTGATGGGAGTATACATATTAACTAATATGTTAAATCTAAGTGTAAATATCACATTTTGCTTAGTTTCTTTTTATTGTACTATAGTAATTATAGAAAAATAGATTTATTATTTGTTTTATATAGTAAAGTTAAATTTTTAATAAAATCTCAGATCTAAATACTAAAAATTCTAAATTTTAATATTAATTTATAATTTTTTTTTTTTTACCTAATCAAATTAAAGTAATATTAATAATAATTGTTTATTCAAATGAATAAAACCAGTAAATTGCTAAGTAATAGAGATAATAGATAAGTTATTTTAATAAATTAATATAGGTTTATAACATAAAAGTTTTCAATATTTATAAGCAAGAATATAAACCAAAATTATTATTATAGATTATTATGATTTAATAATAATATTGTACTGTTTACCTGGTAAATATAAAAAATAAGAATTAGAATATAAATTTAGACATAAATAATTTGCTTAATATTTTTTTTTATATATATTTATATATATATATATATATATAATAAAATAATATTTGATAAATATATTTCAGGACAGTGACTCTTCTTAAAAATATTTGGAAGCACAATCTTCTTCATTGCTATGTATCAATGATCTTCAATGATTATTTGTACTCAGAATGGTTTTAAAAATATTTTTCTATTGTATTTTAAAATTCAATTCTTCATAATGTGTTAATATTATATAAATAACATATTATATCATTATTTTTTTAAATTTAAGATCATTTGAGTTTAGGTAGTACTCATATATTATTAATGTACTACATTATTATGTAATTCAACTTTAAATTTTCCTAATAAAACAAATTACCTAAGTGTGAACTGTGAAGTACTTTTTCTACTTCATAGATTCCAAAAATAATTTAAAGAATACATACATATATCTAGTATTCTAGAATATCCTTATTTTAATAAACTATTAATTTCCTTTAAAAATGTTGTTATATAACTTGCATGTTATTTATAAATTAGCTATATTCCTTTTAATAGTTGAGCCAAGTACTCACTTATGATAACACATTTCAATCACTTAAAATTTTAGGTTGGTGAATGTTAATGCACAAATATATATATAGAATAATTCATACTAATACTAAAATAAGTATCTAGTAGGTATTTACTTAATCACTTATGGGTATTACACTATTACAGTATTACCATATTAATGGTTATTATTTATATAGTTAACTGTATTATAATATATTTAGTATTCAGATTATTTTAAAATTTAAATAGTGCATTTTCTCTAAGTCTGATATTTATATTAATTATAATATATAGATATTAAATTATAGATGAGTTTACTATACTAAATTTGTATTTTTAAAACTACAAAACGTCTAACCTAATTTAAGTCAATTTCATCTTTAATAGAATTATTTAAAAAAAAGTGAAAAGTGGGTAACACCTTAGCTGTGTAGGGCTGTACCTACAGTTGCTGTCAATTGTACTTTGTCATTGAGGAGTAACTGGATTAAGTTGTTATAAAATATATATTAAATTTGAATTCAATAACAAATCATTGCATATGAAAAAGAAGTTATGAGTGGAAATGTTCTGTCAGCAATATTATAAAGTTTATTTCATTTATTAGTAAATATGGTAAATTGAATTAATTTTTGATGAATACATTATGTTTAAAAATGTTATTATGTTTACAAAATATAATAGTTTATGTTATTAAAAGTTTTAAGTACCCAAAAAAGAACATTTTATGAAAAACTTGTATTAAAGTTTCAAGATTTAAGTATTAGAATTAAAATTTTATTTATCTCCAACTACTAAATAATTTTAAAATGTTTATACTTTTAGTGATTCCTTAAATAATTAAAACCATAATATTATGACCACATAGTGTTATAATTAGGTTATTTCTTTTCAACACTACAGTTAATTCATTTTTTTTTTTTTTTTGGTTTAGTGTAATTTATGACCTATGGATAAAAACTTTATGCATACAATTTGTACAAAATATACGTATACATAATATGGAATTTATTGTATTTTAGATAATTACTATTTAAGTATTAGTAATTCAATTTAAAACTTAAAAATACATTTTCATTTGCAGCGTTGTTTTAACCCTTTTACAATAAAAGTTTTTCTGTTTTTTCAAATGTTAACATACCCTTTAAATTTAATATTACTAATTTCATATTCTTTAGCAAAATATATTTTTGAGAATTTGTAGATATACTCGAAACAAATGTTGAATGATTAGTTACTTTTAAAGTATTAAAAGCAGTGAATAATGGATCAACATTTACTGATACTATATCTATATAGAATATAGATTAATATACTTAAGTAGGTTAGGAAAAATGAATAAGGTTTAGTAATTTAATTTTATTATTTGAAATAAAGTTACAATAATTTCTTGTTTTAAGTCATAAAAGTTAAGAATTCCCCTTATAAATGTACAAAATAAATACTATAAGTAGATATTTTTCAAATTTTTCATTTAAATTTTGTGTCATGACATCCCTAGGACTTAGGAGGTGTCACATTTGGTTCGGTTGCAGACTATACAACCGAATGGTTTTGTATACCTAAACCATTTTTAAATAGTTTATGAGTAAAATTAGGTAAAATATTTTTTTTTCATTTTTAAGAATTATCGTTTGAATTATGTTTCTTAATTGAAGAAAAATAAATAGATACCTATTTAAAGAAGTAAAAACTAGAAATTAATAATTTATTATAGTATTTAAATTTCCAAATCCTATGGTGTTAGTTTGGACTCTTCTTTAAATTTCAGTCTGTCGATAATGATTAAAATTTAGAAAAAAAATTCAATTATATATATGTTTGATTTAGAGAAGTCAAAATATATTATATTTGTATAATATTAAATTATTTATTGTATTTATGCCTTATGGTAACAAACTTGTAGTTTAAATAACAAAATAATAGGATGTAGGTTAACATTCATATTTTTATAAGTTTTTATTTTTGTTTCTTCCATGGTTTTGAGAAAAGTACCTCAATCACTTAATACTTTATTTATATTGGCTAATCTGATTTTTATCAAATTTTAATTTTTATCAAAAAGCATTTTGAAATATGTTCACACGTGATTATGTGAATAACAATGTTGTGAATTGATTAGAATTATAAATTATAAGCTTAGCTATAGTTGTCCCCGTGGTTTTAACTGTTTTAAGTGTTTAAGTTTAAACATATTAATATTTCATAGCAATAGCTAATACAGTAATACAAATGTCACATCATCTGTGATTACATAGGGCTTACATTTACAATATAATTAAATTGAAATTATGATTTTTGAAGGCTGTAGTAATTTTCGTACAAGAATAATTTTATCACTTTTAAGTGGTAAACCAGTTAAAATACGAAATATTCGATCACAAGAAAATGAACCTGGATTAAAAGGTAAAAATACATTCTTTTTGAAACATGAAATTTCTTAAATTAATAACTGTATTCACAATTATAGAGTTTGAAGTAAATTTCTTACGTTTGGTCGACAAATTAACTAATGGTACTAATTTGGATGTCAATGAGACTGGTACTGATTTGTACTTTCAACCTGGTTTACTTATTGGTGGTGTAATAGATCATGAATGTTGTAAATTACGAGGTATAGGTTATTATTTGGAATTAATTGTCATGATTGCACCTTATTGTAAAAAAGGAATACAAGCTACACTTAAAGGAGTCACTAACAATCAAGTAAATTATAAAATCTGAATGTATATTAAATTAAAAATACAAACGTTTACAATTTTTTTAAAGAAAGATCCATCAGTTGATGCTTTTAAAGCTGGAGCACTAACAATTTTACAAAGAATATTGTTATTGGCTACTGATGCTAGTATGGAAATTAAAAAACGTGGTATGGAACCAGATGGCGGAGGTGAAATATATTTTTCCTGTGAACCTGTTAAATATACTAAAGCATTACAAGTAAGACTGATTATTATTTATCTCATGTTTATAATAGAGATTTATTTTTTAAATTTAGTTGACAGATTTTGGGAAAATAAAAAAAATTAGAGGAACATTTTTTTCATTAAGGGTATCACCATCAATTTCTAATCGGATGGTAGAAAAAGCTAAATCTGTCATGCTTAAATTTATTCCTGATGTATATTTTACTGTGGATCATCCTAAAGGAAAGTTATGTGGGAGATCTCCTGGTTTTGGTGCAAATATTGTTGCATCAACAACTAATGGAATTATATTAACTGCTGACAGTGTGTCACTGCCATTTACTGGTCAAAGAACCACAGCAGAAGAAGTAGCAGAAAATGTAGCATCAGCTATGCTTGAAGAGATTTGGCGTGGAGGTTGTGTAGACTCTTCTTTCCAATCCATTGTACTTCTTTACATGGCTCTGAGACAAAAAGATGTATCTCATGTTGTATTAGGACCATTATCACCTTACACGTAAATATAATTATTTAGTAAAATAAAATATAAAAACTAATAATATTAACCAATAAAATTAATTAATTTTATGAAAATATTTTAGGATTCAATTTTTAAGGCATTTGAAAGAATTTTTCGGGATATCATTTAAATTAGAACCATATATTGATTCTCAAAATGAAGATTTAAGTCAAGGCTGTGATTCAAAAATATTAGTAACTGGAGTTGGAATTGGTTACAATAAACTTGTATAAGATAATAATAAAGCACTTTTTTTGTAGAAAAATTTATTTCATTTAAATTTAATATCAAATTTTAATAAAAGAGTGTCAACATTGTTAGAAATTTGTAAAAGTCTTATATGCTTACAATATTTTGATATTATTTTATTTAACAAAGAATTGGGTGTCCTTAAGTTATTTTATGAATTTAAATTTATTTATAAGTAGATTTACTAGTATAAAAACATAATCTTATATTTATATGAGCACTATATAAAACTTATATGTTTAAAGCAGTTTAATACTCATTAATTAGTATATTTACAACATGGAGGTAATAATATATCTGGTGCATACAATAGATAAGGTTTGTAACTTTTATAAGGATTAGGTAAATTAGGTTATTAGATTTATTCATAGAATTCTATACTATTTGTTTAGCATAAAAGTTGGTGGGTATGTTTAGTGGTGTAAGAGTATGACAATTATATTCCATCCTTCCCCATCAGAGAAGAATTTATAATTAAAGTACATAATTGTTCATTGAAAACTGAATAAATTTCAACAATGTTGTATTATTTTTGGTGAACTTTTTTAAATAAAATTATATTCAGGTATCAGGTAATGTTCAACTGCCTTCTCTCTTATAAATTATAATTATATCTTTTTATTCTAATCATAGTTTGATGCAAACAATATTGTAAATTAATTTTTAACTGTTTTCATTTGGTATACTTATCAAAGACAATTCATAGATGACTAACAACACTTATGTGACTAATGGCTATGTATTATAACTTTTAACTTTGAATTTATTACACAAATTATTATTTAATGTTTCACATATTAGTCCAGCTTTTAGAACAACCTTATTTATCTGACTGGCTTTTGACTATTTTACTGGTTGGGTATCCTCCATGATAGAGAAGGACTTTGTCACTTGTCAAATGAGCAATAGTTTGGTTTATCAATA
Organism: Melanaphis sacchari; assembly: GCF_002803265.2. Taxonomy (NCBI): domain Eukaryota; kingdom Metazoa; phylum Arthropoda; class Insecta; order Hemiptera; family Aphididae; genus Melanaphis; species Melanaphis sacchari. The sequence goes on from NW_020270613.1 coordinate 660,428, forward strand.
ATATAATAAATGATATTGATGTTAACAATGAATATATACAATGATAAATTATTCAATTCATTATTTTTATATAGGTAACGATATGTGTATTTTATAAGATTTGTAGCAATTAATACAAATTATGTCGTAACATAATGTAAAAAGTTATTATTAAAAGTATTGAATATTTATTTTAAAAATATAAGATAATTTAAGTAATTCTTATGTGACATTAAACTTGCATAAATTTATTTTATTACTTAGTCTACTTCACGGCCTTAGATGTCTACTTTGTTGTTTTTCAATTTTGACGGTGACCGTCGAAATTAACGCTAGATAATATATAATTTTCTTATCTCTTGTCTTCCTAATTATCAGTGTACTAAATCGTCAGTTCGTCTATCATAGATAAGTATGTACTGTATTTTATTTTCATCATTTAATAAAGTAATAAGTATTTAGTATAGTTTTCTTAAATAGGGTTTACTTTACGTTTCACATCAAACGAGTTAATAAAGTAAGAGTGATGTTTAAATTATTTTCATCAGTTCCCATGCACTCGAGTGTATTGGTCGGTATAAGAAGCTTATCAACATCCGGAGGACCATTACTCTTTCGTTCATCTGTACCTATGTTTGCTGAGCCATTGAAAAAAAAGAAACGTTTGGATCCACAGATATTAAAAGCTAGAGAGGATAGAAAACGTAAAAAGATTGAAAAATCAATTAGAAAATTGGAAAAGGTGCAGTAAATTTAATGTTTAGATTTTAAGTATCTATAAAATATGCTAAAACATTTTAAAGTATAATTTAAATATAAATGTCTAGGTACTTATATTTTTTTTGATAGTAAGTATGTATTTTTAATGTTAGATGATAAAAGTAGTTTAAAAAATACTCGTTAGTGTTGACCCAGCCCACCAACTGCTCCATATCTCTGGTCGCTATTATTTGTCATTTCAAACTCTCACCAACTAATCTTATGAGCTTAATTTTCACAAAGCTAATTATGAGGTATTAAATGATTATTTATGTACATTTGACTAAAGTTATTTGTTAAATGATACTTTAAAATTTTTCATGATTATCTTTAATTTTTATTTGACACTTACAATGCCATCAAAATCCATTTTCCTAAATTTTCAAGTTAGATGTCACCTTTTTCCAAATGGTTAAACAATTTGAATATGTTCAAAGAAGATTTTTAAGATATATTGGCTACAAACTTCAACGTATTATTGGTGACCTTTCTCCATCCTTATCTATACCTCTATCTTTGATTCGAAAGCACCTCTACTTGGAATGTCTGGACAAAAGACAACAATGCAATAATATTTACTTCATATCCAAACTTATTAACAGAACTATATTTTCTTCTGAGCTTCTGGATCTAGTATAGTTTCATGACCCTCAATACTTGTCTCATTCCTGTTGTATCTTCTCTATTGAACACTACCAAACGTCATTTGGTTTTAATAACCTAATCGATCGAATGTAACAGATTGGAAAACTTTGACATGTTCAATTTAAAAAGCTTGTCATCCCTAAAATTATAAATCATAAATTTATGAACCTATATTTTATATGTATTTTTTACATGTACCATATTATTTATTTGCAAATGTTAATACCTAATTAAGTAATTTAATATTAATATGCTTTTTATCTACTTTAATACATACCAATTAAATAATTTATGTATTTTTATATTATACTCGAGTCTTTACAGGCATTTAAACAAACAAATATACAATTTATAGCTTTGTGTAAATTGAGTTTTTAATATTGCCATGTTTTTATGCTTTAATAATGAGAACTATATTAAAGAATATTTCAATCAGAAATATTGTGTATACTATATCAGATTACCCATTTTCTCTTTGCAAAATATATTTTATGTAGGTACATACTTTTTATAGAAAGTAAATAAAAAATTTATTTTGATTGTCATTAATTCATTTGTTTGTTCTATAGGTATACAATTTATTTTAACGTCATAGTTGTATATTTTATCTTGTGTAAATTATTATAATAATAACTATATGAACTTGATTGTTTGAGCATAGAACAAAACACAATATTATGCTATTGGTCTGTGTACTTTGATTATACATTATTATAAGATGTATAACTAAACAATTTTATTAGTTGACTATTAGACTTATAAGAATTTTATGTGTTATTTCTATGAATATTAACAATTGCATTCTATGTATTTCAAGGTATCCAAAACATTGAAACCTATTGATGAGATACAATTAATGGCTTCATTATCCAATGAACGCGACAGTCGTCAAAGACCAACTATAGTTCATAGTAATGATAAGCTTGAGGAACGAATAGTTGCAGCAAAAGCCTGGTCAATGTATAAACACGATGAACACTTTTTTAATCTCCAAGTTATCAATGACCTAGAGTATTCACAACAACGTGCATTGAATGAGTTACGTGAAGTTTCTGAAGATTTATATCTTGCAGCCGTTGATATTGATGAATCCTTATTGACATATCAACTAACTGGACCAGTAGAAACTCCTCCAATTGATAACTACCAAAGTCCTGATGGAGAATACATTGATATTTCTAAAAAATGGGATTAAAATTAATGTAGTTTAAAACCATATGTGAAAGATTTGAATATCTAAATAAATGATTAAATTCTGTAATAATTGAGATGTATTTATGCATTTTGAAAAAAATGGATCATTTCACTATTTTAATTTATTAATCCCAATTCCCAAGTTAATTATAATTATCATACAATTTTTTTTACTAAAATGTATTTATAATGTAAAAACATTTATAATCAACACTTTATTACAAAAAATATTACAAATAAATTCTGAATTGAGAAATACAGTTATAAAATGTCAAAATAATTTATTTTCTAAATGTTTGATCGTTGTTAGTTTTATTTTAATAAAAATGCATTATAAAATCTACAATTTTAGTTTAAAATTTTAATCATACAATTTGGTTGTTGTTTTATAATATAAATATATATATATGTATGTATTTATGTACTTGTATTATTAAAATTAACTTAGCAAAATAGAAAATTTAATGTAATATTACAATGTTATAAATAGTTAAATACTTTTTTAATATATTTATAGGAACAAAGTGTTAAATACTTGAAATAAAAAAAAAAGAAGAAAATTTATAATTTATAATAATTATAATATAATAAATATTCCAAAATATTATGATGCACGATATTGTGAATGATGAGTTATAAAGGTATTATATACAATTTCAACTATATAAAATAATAGTAAACAATACTTTAAAGTTTAAACTATCATGAATAACTGATTTTTTTTAAATATTTAGGCTTGTACAAATAAAATGAATTATTTAGATCAGCGTTTCTCAACCTATGGTACGCGTATCACTAGTGGTACGCAGGAAGCTCAAAGGTGGTACTTGAATGAAAAATAAATATTTATCATAAAATAAAACAATATTATATACATAAACTATTATTTCGTTTATTTGATTACTAAACCAAATAGTCGGTTTTATTCACGTTAAAGATAGAAATTTAGATAAACAATAATCTCTATAATGTTGTAATGCTTGGTTGATTTATGTTTTAATAAATTGTACATGCTTAATTTTACTTTTGTTTAATAAATTTTAATATTCTATAAATTTTTTTTTAGACAAAATGAAAAAATAGTTTTCTAAATTAAATGGTATGTGAAAATTTTCAAGATGTGTAGGTGGTACTCCGGTACTCGGAAGTTAAAAGGTTGAGAATCGCTGATCTAGATTACTATTATATCTTACTTGGAAAAACAAACCCATATAATAAAAATAAAAGTTATTTGAGAATATAACCAATTTTAATTAGTTTATATATTGATTATCGATAGTATTGCTTTAATGACAGATGCTGCAGCTAAGGAAGCATAAGGTTGCCATTTGTTTTTTACTGATCCATCTTTATAGTCTGAAATGCCTCTAACAATAGCATAGGAATGACAATAGTTTCCCATTAGGGATCCCATAACTGAGTCAAATTCTGAATCCATAGCCAGTAATTTATATTCGGTAGTGAATTTTTGTCTTGTAAACGCATTAGATGTAACACTTAGACCACCGCCAATAGGACCAACATGTACTCTTAAACCTCTAAAATAATAAATAACAGTTGGAAATTAAAAAATAACTTAAAATTAATTATTATCAAACATACAAATTATTGTCCTTATCGTTGCAAATGGGATGAGTTATCTCAATCAATTCTGTTTTACCGATATACATTTGAAGTTTATCGGAATCTGCTGGTGGTCGTTTAAAGTCAGATTCATTATCGGTTTTTTGTTTTTCTATCTTATTCAAAGCTTCGCTTAAATATACATCCCATAAAGGCTTTTTATCAATTGATTTTACCTATTAAATATACTTTTGTACATGTGAAACTAAATTCAATTTAGGTAATTCCATTTTTCTTACTTCTGTCTGTAATTTCATTGCAGCTATTTGTATATCAAATATTTTTGGACTATATTGATGACAATGGAATTTCATGTTTCCATTTTCATTTGAGACATTCTTACAGTATGTATATACAGCTCTAATAAATAATAACAATTTTAGTTTAATATTTATGTGCAATCGCAATGTAATATTATTTTATTACTTTTGGTTGTTTCCATAATGAGAAACAACTACATCTCCTAATTTTACATGCTTGTCATAATTTGTATAATGTGGTACACCACCACCAGCACCACAAACAAAAACATGTTCAACTTTTTGAAATGTTCCTAAAAATATTTTCATTGAATGAGAACAAAGTGTTAAGATAGAAACAAAAATAATAACCTAATAAGCGAGTTATTGCATTTCCGGCTGCTATTGTAGCTTCTCTGCTTAATCCAAGTGCAGGAAGTTTGGTACAAACTACACTATGGTTTCCCATTTTTCCTATTGTATAAACATTTGATTCTCCTGAAAAAGTAAGAACATTTTAACTTTTTAATAGTGAAGAGCCATTTTTTACTTCATACATTGAATATTACTTTTATTGTAAAAACATAATATAATATATTGAAGCAATTAAATTAATTAATTAATAAAAAGCTTTTATAATTAAAAAGTATATTAAATTATCAACAGTTTTTTTTTTTTATTGAATACTTAAAATATTTTTAATTTTTTTATCATGTTAGACAGTTTAAATATACCTTAAAAAATAAACTTTAAAAAAATCTTTTAATTTAATAAAATATAAAACACATAATATATATCCAAATTGTCCAAATTAAAATAGTTATTACCTCATTAGTAATTAGGTACTATGGGTACCAAATTATTTTATATTTAGTTAATTCGTTCAAAACTTCTTTGTTATTTTCAGTTTTCCTATAAATGTTCAGCCGAATAAATCTATTTAAACGGTTTTCTATCATAGTTTTTTTTTTTTAAATTTTTTTCTATCAAGATAAGGGTTTAGATCATTGCAATGACGAAAACGTCCTTTCTGCAATAGCTGTTATTATTAAGATTTTTAAGAATTTAATGTTTATAGACATTTGGATAGTCATCATCATTATAATTATTTAGTAATAATTCTAATAGATTGGTTGGCATTTTTGACAAATTATGCAGAGAAATTTTGCGAAAATCTAAGTTCTGCACTTACTACTAAATGAGAAAAAGATGATAACATATTAATATTTGTGAAAAAAAAAAATCTTTCTGAATATTTTTGTATTAAATATATTTGTAGTTTTCAAAAGTATCTGAAAATCTAGAATAGGTATCTTTCTCTTTCTTCTTTCTTAATTAAAACTCTTCAATAATGTTTTATATTTTAGCACGTATTATTGATAGGTATAAAATATAAATAAATTAAAACAGTATTTCATTAACTTTACATAACGTGCTTGTGTTAAATGAATGCTAAGCTCAATACCTAAAATAAATTTTAAATATAGTGTTATTGGGATCAGTCAAAAAGAAGACCAATTTAAAATCGTCATAATATGACTCGATTTTAATGAATAACGAAGTCGTGGGAAATCTGAATATGTTCAACGTAAAAATGATCAAATATAATTATATAGGTACCTACCTAAGTATGTATTTAATATTTATGCATAATGCATGCGAGCGTAGTGTGTGAATAATAAATTTATACAAAGTGAGTATGATTTCCTAGTCAAAATTCTGAATAAAAACTGTGTTTCATAAAAAATATCATAAGTTACATCATGAGTCCATTGGTGAGGGGGGTTCTGACGCTGTAACCCCTCCATAGATACGCCACTGATCATAGTTACAGCGAATACTAATAATATCTATAATATCTAAATTTTAAGCTAGTTTTATAGTGAGTATAATACTGTTTAGTACCTAAAAATAACTATTTAGAAAGTAGGTAAATCACAGTAAGTTTTAGTTTACATTACAATACATATTATTAGGTACCTAGTACCTACATACGTTTTTTTAAATATATATTTATAAATAGCTATGTATGCTTTTATTTTCTGCAAACTTATGGGCGTGGCTTGTGATATTTTGGTATTGTATACCAGAATACTGACTTATAAACAGTTTAACCTTGTATTTATCAAACACTGGAAATTAACACACATTCATAATGATAATTTATTGTTAAACCTTGATTTTACCTTTAGTAGTACTTATCTAAGCTTTCATTAGTATAATTTCCATAGTGACTTGATAAAAAATAGGTACATTTAAAAAAAAAATAAATTATTATTTTGTGTTCTTACCAACAGTGGTGTATCGTACAAAAGTTTCTTTGTTTTCGATCAACATATCAACGGCTACTTTTTCACAATACTCCGCTGTGATAATAGCCACAGTTGGTTGCCGATTATTTTGAATAATAGGAATTTGTTCAACAATCTTAAATAATAAGTGATCATTTTATAAAGTATTCCAAAATAATATTAAAAATTAAGTTATTATATGAGAGTTATTGTACTTTGTCATGAAGGACAACTCTCGTGTAACCACCATCAACAGGCTTAACAATTCCAGACTGTTGTAGTTTCTCTAAATTGTCCTTAATGTCTGAGTTCTTCCATCCGTATTTCCTTGACAAAAATAAGAATTACAGAATCTATAGTTGAATAATGAATAGTAACAATATAATAGGTAAGTAAAAAATAAGTTTTACTTGTTAATATCGTCAATAGTTAGTGGGTTAGGATATGAAGATTCGATCAATTCACGTAATTTAGTGAGTGATATATCCAAATTTAATTTTGAACCTTCAACAGAAACTATGAAAACATTTATAGGTTGACTTGTTAATAGAAATCAATGAATTATTATTACTTAAAAGAAGAAAATTGTACCTTGATTTACAGGTTTTACTGATGTTTTTTCCAGCTGTTTTAACTCAATTTCAATTTTTGATACACATTTATAGCCTTTGTGCATTAAAGTTAATAATTTTTTTACAAAACCAACATAATCTATAAATACAAAAACAAAATTTAAGTATCTATGTGAAATATTTTTTTTTGTACTCTTAGATTATTAATAGTAATAATAAAAAAAGCACCAAGAGGAAATTGATCAGGTAATATTAAGTCTTGAAAGAATTGAGACGCCACTGTTGAGGCATCCACCGTTTTATCTCCATTACACCAAAATTTTATGGTACGTCTTTCTTTGGTGTGTAGACCCGTTTGACCATTTACTAGAAACACGCAGAACTGGACCGATGTATCTGCGGGTGTTTCGTCTTGAATATCTACTGTGACATACTATAGTTATATATTTTTTAATTTTCTACATAAATATATATATTTATATGTATATTTACCGTATTTTCTAATTTTGCTGATCACGATGCCGCTGTGTTCTCCGCCAGCTAGATATTCATTCTTTTCATTGTGCTCATTGTTGTTATCTGCTTGGCGTTCAACTACAAGTACTGTTGATGTGAGTGTTTTAGATTTAGTTATTAAAACCACTCTATCTAATATAAAACAAAAATATATTTTTTCATTTAAAAAATAATCATTTTGCATAATATATTATAATAATATATAATTATTTTTATTATAGTTGTATATGCAATGTTTAGAGTAGTTTTCGTGTAAAAGTACTTACTTATAAACGGTTTTGATTTAAAAGATGATTTTAAAAAGCCATTTTTTTACTTATCAGGAAAAAAAAAGTTGTTTAAATGGGTAAAATTATATTAAATTTATTATGATTATTTTTAATAATATTGACTTTAATAGTCTAAAAACTTTAAACTCCAACGATTTTATTTTATTTTTACATAGATATAATAATCATAATAATATAATATTTTTGAATAAAATATTACATTATTATTATTTTATATTAGTTAAATTAAACAATAAATTCTCATAAATAATTGTCGTTGTGTAATAAATTAATAATTACCTAATATTTAAAATTAATTAAGTCTCGCGATTGGACCGATGGATGGTTTGTTTTAAACTATATATATATCAAGTTATATAATTACATTGTTACGCTGTAAATATCTATGTTTATTATCAGGGTTGTGAATTAAATGTATTTGATTTTTTTGCTATACCGTATAAGAAGATAAATCTGAGAAAAATTTGCTTTGTTTTATTTATAGTTAAAATACAAAATTTTATTTTTCTCATATTCTTGAGTTAGAACATGTAAATGCATGTTTTCATGATATTTTCATATTAATGATTTTTTGCTAAATATTTTTATTATCAGTCATTTAAATGACTTTTAATAATTAATTCCAACATTATTTTTAATGGAGATGTTTTTTGGAAATTTAAGTGCATAAATATATACTTAATACTTTTTTAGTGCATTAAATCCACAGTCCTGCTTACTATAAATATTATGTGTATAATGTATAAATTGTATACATATATTAAAATTTTAAAATTGTGTTTTTTAATAATAAAAATATTTTAAATGATTTTTTAAATTTTTTCCTCCAAGTAAGTTTATTATACTCTCTATACTTTATTCAGGGTGAGAACGTATGGTCGCCCGATGAAAATCGATTATTTTTGCATATTTCTTACTCGACACCCTGTCAACAAAACCGGTTGGATGTCACGTGGAATACGTAAGATCCGTGCGTTTTCTCAATAAACTGAGTACCTATCTATTATCTTATCATTGCAATGCATTGTTGGAATTTGACTATCAAAATTTATATTAAAAAATAATTGAATAGGAATTTATATTTTAGGTGTATGTATATGTAATTATCATTAGGTATAAAAGATAAATTCTTTATGAAATTGTAGTTTTCTGCACTTTTTAATAATGTAATAACAAAAATCAAATTTCAAATTGTGATACAATTGGAAAAGAAATTTTTTTTTTAATGCATAATATTGTATGCTCAAATATATCGAATAAACAATTGAAAAAAATTTTTCAATTACATTTTAGTATTGAGAACATATTAATTTATTAATTTAGATAATAAAATGCATTTTTGAATCTTTTATTAGTATTGCTTTTTTAATTCTTATTCAGCTTGTTAAGTTGTTGAAATTATTACGTTAATAATTATTTTAATTTTTTTAATTCAAATAATATAATATAAAAATAGATAGAAAATATTTAAAAGTAATTTTATGCCGATATATACATAATATACATAGTATTAATGAATAATGATACGAAATAGAATTCTATAACTACCTAAATGGTAAAAATACTATCATACTAAATATGTTTTTATTATAGGTAATAGGTACATACTTCACTATGCAGAATGCTAATGCGTTAAAGAAGTAAAAATAGTAAGTATTTTAGAGGTTATTCATAATAACAATATACTATAAGTACCTATATGTAGAATTAATTATTTTAATGTTTAACTCAAAATAATTGTCATCTTTTTCAATAAGTAATAAATTAATACTATAATATAGGTAAACAACGATATTGAGTATTAGTATTATACTATTACAATAATGGTATAAGTATATATATATTATATAATGTTAGAATAAAGTAACTTACCTTGATTAGTCATTATGTTTAATATATATTTGAAACTGATGTCATTTCTGAAAAAAAAAGTTTTAAGTATACATTAGATTTATTTATGAATCACGTGTTTACTAAAATAGTATAAAAGTTATTTTAGTATTTATTATAAAAGTGAATAAAAATAATAATAGTAAGTATAAATAAACCTAAACATTGTTTTTTATATTTCTATAATGACAAATTTCGTTTAAAATATTATCAAAATAGTATTAATTTTATTTCTGTTAGTTTTTAACAATATAATTTATATATCTCACCTTTTTAAGCGAGGCATATATATTTTATAGTTAAAATTAATAATCATTTTTTTTATCATTAATCCTATTTTATTTATTCTTAAGTAGAAATGATGTTGAAATGAACAATATGAAAATGAGCATTATATCATCGATGTTATAATATTCTTGTTAAAAACGTCATATTAAGGGGTTGACTTTAATTTGATCAAATATTTTGGTACCTGGTACCATATGGGTACGAGTTATATACGTATGATTTACTTGCATTTGTACTTATAAAATAGGCGAATAATATTGATATTTCTATAAATTTATAGTATAGATATAGGTACCTAAGTTAATGTTTATTATATCCTACCTCACGCAACAATAAGTCTGTAACTTATATCTATCTATAAAAATAAACCGTATAACACACACATATATTTATATATAATATGTACATATAGGTACTCACATTTATAGTATAAAGCTAGTAGCCCATAGGCAATAATCTGACTGTAAAACGACGACCAATATAGCAGTGTATTGTTTTCTTTCAGTACAGTCGACTGCTGAGTTAAACGATCAACTGTATAGTGACACACATTTATCAACGTAGTAATACAGGATTCATTGCTTCCGACACTGTTACGAATCAATTGCAAAGCGACTGTGTCACGGTTATATTATTACATATATATATACATTGGTGGGAGCAGGCAGTATTTTTCGTCAATGACTAGAGGATATGATAATGTATTATAAGAAAAGGAGGGAATGAAAAACATTGTATAATAAATAAAAATAACAAGAATATTATATGTTTACAGACGTACAGTTATCAGTGACACAAGTGTATTAACCATTACGAATGGAAGGGGTTATCTAGAGCATAGCATGCATGAACGTTATAATGCAGGCGTACAGCGTTAGAATTCTCTGCGTATATTGAAATATATAATTTTAACACATTTTAATTTTGTTTAGATCACTGTTCATTAATTATTAAAAAAAAAAAAAATCAAATTCATTACTTAAAAAAGAAAAATACCATATGTATATGCATTTTATTTAAAAAATATGTGTACGAGTGTGATATACATTTTATAAGTTAAAACTGTGGGATGTCGTCAATCTAAAATAATTGGTAAAATATATAATTTCACAAATGCAGTGACGCCTGAAAAACAAACGTAAAAGAAAGATGCAACATAACACCATGTTTTATGTATTTATTTATATTATAATAAAATTATGATAACACGGCGTTTTAGATATGCTATTTAAATACATCACAATTAAAGGCTTTTTTTTTGGTATTTTGTAAGTTAATAATTCAGTTATTTGATTAAAACTTAGCGTATTTTGTTACATATTAATCAATGGTTTCAACAAAAAAACGATATAAATATTAAGTGTTTCATTTGGGGAAATGAGTGAATAGTAAATACTACGAATGATGGCAGAATGTAATTTTATAGGTAACTGTTAATTTTAATTATTTTATGATCAATTAATAGAACTAACATTTGAAATTAAAAGTGACCTATAGGCCATTAGTTTCAAATTTATTATTAAAATTATTTAAAATTGAGACAAACTTATTAAAATAATTCTAATTTTTCGTTGTTTATGAGTTAAATGTTTTGTAAAAATTCATAATAGTAAATATTTGTACTCATATATTTTATGGAGATATTTATTAAATACTATTATAGAATAAATAATAATAATAGATAAAATCTAAAATAAATGTTAATTTTATTTTAATTAATGAATAATCATTGTTATAACCAGGGATTGGAAAGTCACAATTTTTATAATTTATTCGATTTCCGTTCCAGTTTCTAATTAGGTTCTTAAAAAAAAAAAAAAGTCGGCACTAGTTTTCAAAACTTGAGAATTCTCTTTAGAGTTTTGTTCCCGATAAATATTGATATTTAGAAGTGTATTTTTCTTATACAAAGTAAAAATTTCAAATTAGTACAAACTTTATATTTAAAATGATAAGATCAAATAATAGTCGTATTAATTGGGTCAAAGAAACTATCCAAGTTACCTAAATTATATTATTTTGGCTTTAAATTTACCTAAATCAATAATAATTAATGATTATGCAAATATAATACATATATTATTTTTAAAGATACTTAATACTTTATCAATACAGCCTTTTAAATACTAACTAAATGTTTTTATCATAATAATATGTAAAATATATAAAAATTGTAGATAATGATTTAGTTAAGCAACCCATTGTTTCAGTAAATACACACACAACACAAAAACTGTTATATCAACAATCAACTATAATATTATATTACCGTATTATTAGTAGTGTTTTATTATATATGCTATTATATTTTTATATAAAATTACTCATAAATTATTAAGCACATTTATGTAATATGTGTGGGTTTATAAAAATGTATAAAATGTATTAATTTTAATCCATATCACAATATAATCACAATTTATACGTGTGGGGCAGTAGAAATGATTCAATTTTCAACTTTTATATTGGTTTTGGATAAAAAATTTGATTTAATTTGTTCTTTAGAAAAGTAATAATTCACAGTATTTTTTGAAAAATTTTAGAAAAATGAATATAAATTTAAGGAAAAGGGGAGTTTTACGTAAAACCAGTTTACGGTAAGTTGGTAAATGATTTCTTTATTTTTTTATAACTTAAAAATAAATAATTATAGAATTTTTAAATAGTCGTCAAATGTTTATTTTATCATTTTCGAAATATGGTCTAATCTTTTAAAATATTTTGACTTTTTTTTTGAGTTATTAATAGTGACATGGGTTTTTTTTAGGTCTTGATAAAAACAATATGAATAAGTAAAAATGCTTGAAAATTTAATTTAGATTCTTAATAAGCTATTAATTTCCTATTTACGAAAATATCAACAATACATAGTCAAAATATTTTTATAAGTATTTAAAATTAGAAGTTTTTATATGTGTATTAAAGGAAAATTTTTTGCAAAAATTTAAATAAATATTTTATAACTATTTATTGAAATTTAATATTCACCCGTATAATAACTAGGTATTCGTTCTCAAATAATTTTTGTTTTTTGTTGCAATTAAAAAACGAATAAATTCGAATACTTGAAATTTTCACAAAATGTTTTTACTATTATTTTTTGCACATAGTATAATTTTCAAATAATTTTGATCTTTTAAGCTATTTATAAATATGAGAAATTTTAAATATTTTTAAATGTTTTCTTTCCAAACCTTGATTAAAAATTATTTGCTAAATCATAATTCTTGACAATTGAATATGATATTCTACAAGTTGTTTTGGTATCTGTATACAAATTATAGAAGTACGTAGGTGTATTTTTTTTATATAGGTACATTTGGAATTATAATTTCGTCAAAATTTCAAAAATTACAAATTATTTTTCAGTTAGAATTTTATATAAAAACTTAATACATTATATTTAAATTTTGAAAATATGTATAATAAAAGATTTCACGTAAGTAAAAGAGTAGAACATACTAAAATCATAAAGTCTAAAAAATATGAACAGAAAATTATTTTTTATGTTAATTTTTACTTCAAATTTGGACAAAATTATTTATTCAATGAATAAAAAATTATGTTAATTATTTAGTTATAATTTTAAAAAAATATTTGTGGGAATTTTAAATTTTTACGTACATTATAAATTTTACTATATGTAATGACGTTTTTCATTTATTTAAGTTATTTTATATTTTTTTATTGTTTTACTGTATTTATAGAAACATCCAATTAAATTTTTAGATAAATAACTTGATATAGTATGGTAAAAATATACATTATTATAATAATAAAATAAATATAATATTTTCGGAAAAGTTATATCAACCTACCGTAGTATTAAAAATAAAATAAATTACTTTAATGAGCTAAAAAAACATACTATGAAATATAATTTGTGATATAAGTTGACAGATCATCTCTGTTTTAAGTCGGTTTTTATTTACAATGATATAGTATTAATTCAAATTTACTATCTGAGTGTGGCTGCTGGGTAACACGTCTCTGTGTAATATAGTTCATATTATTTTTTTCGTACATAGATGTGCTTATTGTAAACATCATTACAGATTATATATAATCCAATAAATATTTAAAAAAAAAATGAATACACTCAAAATATAGTGATCCATTCAACAGCTAATGTATAGTAAAGCGGTAACCACTGGTTACCTTGTTTTTTTTTTTATAACTGCTCATATTTTATCATTTTCTGGAACTGAAACTTATGTAGATCATAAAAAAAAAAAAAAAATATATTAATCGGTTTAATATACAATGTCATATACTCATATATCTATTACAATATCAACTAAATTTAAAGAAATTATTATTATTATGTACAAACATAAAATCGCTAAATTAAATTAGAACCATAAAAAGGATGTTTTTTTTTTTAATATGTTTATTTATTATATTATATTGATCACACTTTTTTTTCATCATTTGCAATGGTTATTGAATAAAATAATTTAACACTAAACATATTTATGGAAATATAATGTCATGTTTTGTGACATAATAACATTATAACAATGATGACGACGTGATGGTTAAAAAATTAAAATTCCTTTTCAAAAATTTAACAGTATTTGTCACAGGCTGAACAATATTCTCCAAAGCTACTATAAAAGTATATTATATACAGGGGGATCCGTTTGATATTTAATATAAGATAGTTAAATTGAGTATTATATGATAATAGTGTATTTTATGTTAAATGATTCACTCTGTATAATGCGTACATAGAATAATGATAAAAGTTAATATTGACACATTATATTCCGTCCAGAGTCTAGATACGCCTATATGGTTACACAGTACATATTTATTTATATACGGACGTTTATTCCGTAAATGTTATGAATACAATATATATCGCCAAGTAACTAAAAGAATACTCACGATATAATACAAAGTGTTCCATAAAGAATGTTCTGGTTTCAAAATGATATATTTACTAAAATATTATACTTGCAAAATTGAAGTAGATACCAATCAAAACTTTAGGTTAATAAGTTTTTATACATTCTAAATTTACAAATATACAAATTAGTTCCCCACCAATGGTTAAGGATTTATAATGGTTATTAAACAAATTTTGTTCAAATTCTGGGCTCTGTTTACCATATCTATAGGTGTAATTAAACTGACGGATCTTTAAATTCCTTCTATCAGTTATTAAAATATCAATAGTTGTTGGAAAAGGTGGAAAACTATAGTCTCCCCTGCTTCACTAGATTACTAATTAGTCATGCTATGGGGTTATGATTTTTTGATATCCAAATAATTTTTATGGAACATTCTGTATAATGGTATATACTCGTAGAATTACAATGATCCGGTTTATCTCGTTTGACGAGCGTGATATATAGTGTGAGAGTGTTTGAGAGGGAGTAAGGATGTTGGTGCAAAGGTGACTGAAAATATAATATGCCAACGATCAAAGCGTAGGTATGAATGCACAATATGTATTCATGCTGAGGACACCTGACGCACGCTATGATTATACATTGCAAATTACGTGCTTGTTTCTTTTAAGTTTACATTGTACCAAAACTTTTTAAATTTAAATATATTATTAAATTAGGTATATTAAATACGTGTGCGTATTGGAAAGTTTTTTTAGTTTCGCCCGTTACGGATGAGTGTACGTATTGTTTGCATCGTCGGACTGTATACGATTAAATCAATTGCAGTCTTTAATATATAACTTGATGGTGCATTACTTTAATATATTATCATAATATGCTGAAGACTGTCGTACAGCAGGATCAGTCAAACTGATATACTATGCAGTGGAAATCTAAGGGTTGGAAGAAAACGACGAAATGTTAAGTTTAAACAAAAAGGGAACTAATATACACAATATATTGTAATATATTTATATACAACACGTCTCGTTGTCTGGCAAGCTGACTGTAGCACGTGTGGACACGACGCCATAGAACACGCGTGGACTGTCGATAGCGCGTTGTGTGATCGCTTATGATAATTTACCACACACATTAAACACGGTTGAAATGGTAAGTAATTGAACGGGTTAAATATTTTTAAGTACAAGTATATCTATAAATCTCTTTTAGGTAATTATAGCATACATATTAGGTTGTTAGTTATTACTTGTTAGGTATTGAAACGTTATTATAGGTTATTGGAAAATACAGTTGAATTAAGTGAAATCTGCATATAATTTTAGGTATTAAATCATATTATAGGTAATTGGTAAGTGTATACGAAAAATTCGAAATTGTACAAAAATGTTATAAAAATAAAAAATATAATAAGAAACTCAAAATGAAAATGTTGAATTAATGGATTTCGTTAATATAACGTGTATATCATCATCACGGATAGGTACTATGTACTTACAGTCTATTTAAAACTATTTTTTTTTCTATAAATTATGCCTGTATCTATATTATTGTTGTTGTTGTTGTTGTTGTTGTTGATGTGTTATTTGATTTTTTAAAATAATGTAATATATATACGGCCTTGACCCGAAAACTTGCAGGCTCGAATGTATTTCGCAACACCCATTGACTGTTACGTTTAAAATATGAAATTATTATTTAAATATATTAAGTAAAATGTAATTATTGTAAAAAACATGAAAACTATACCTAATTTTTAAGATAAAAGAAAGAAATTCATTCTATTTAAACATATTTTTCTTTTGAAATATTATAATAATATTCTTCTAATATTCTTTAAAAACTGTAGTTAAATATGCAAAAAATATGTTTTACAGTAATATATTCTCCTAAATTCAAAATATGGTTTAATGTTTAAAAAAAATACAATGTAATTGATACATAAAGTTCATTAATTATGATACAATTCTATATGTTAACTAAAATATTAATTTTTTTATTTATTTAAATAAACAATTATAGGGAGGTACCTTATAATTTAGCCTTAAAAAAATGTTAACTTAACATTTTATTTACTCATTCCATATTGTTATTCCATTTATAGTTATCTCAATAATAATGAACTAAAAACTTATTTAATATTATTAATAATTTTTGTCTCTACAACACAAAATATCCAAATTCTATAAAATTAATTGATATATTCTCTTATGTATTTTTTTTATACGAAATATTATCTTATCTAAAAATATTCTTAAATATGTAAAAAAAACTTTTGCCATTGAATTATATGACTCATAATTTTTATGGATTTTAAACCGAAAGTTGACTGCATAGACTCAAAAAAAAAAAAAATATGCAAAAGAATATTATTTCGATCTCTAGTTATAAGCTAAACTTTAGTATTGCACTTAAGTTTACACGTCTAATAAAACATATTTTTCAAATCAATTATTTTAATTATATTTTTATTTTTTAAGCCTGAAACTATATAAACTTAAAATTATACTTTCATTAATATCAAGTATAGTTTGAATATTTTCGACAATCATATCAAGTTAGATTAAATTAATTTGATGTAATATATTGTGTAGGTAAATCGAACGAATTAAAAACACACTTAGATCATTGAATAAAATAAAATACCTATGCAATCAACAATGCTGCTGTGGTTTAGGATGACGATAATTAGTGGTTATTAGGTTTATTATAAGAGATACCTGTCAATATTATCAATATCATCGTAATTATGCTATAAAGTCTTATAATATAATCTTAAAATATATTACTTCAAATGTTCGAACACTTGATCAATGATCTATAGTACACAAAACATTTTTTACACAAGACCGCATTTGGCTAGTTTACATTAGAAAATATGACCTTCGGACAGATTATTTGATCTTTTACCCACTCCTAGGTTATACTTAATTACTTAATATAGTACTGTGTATTACTTTAATTAAAAATAATCAAAAATATGAATTGCCTATAGTTTTATAGATAAAAAAATATACAAAATATTATTTGAAATATAAATAAGTAAACCACCGATAATCAATTAAATGTATATTTACACGTTTTGACAGGTATGTATCTTTAGATATGAAAATTGATAAATAAATCAACGAGTATATTTTGAAATAGTGTAAATAGCATTAGAAAATCTAAATTGATTATGACTTATATTTTATGATTTTTTTTTTTTTTTATTTTTATTTCTATGAATTTGATCGAAATTTTAATTTCAAAAAATAAAAATGTATTAGTTGGTTAACTGAGATCTAAAATGTTTAACTGATATTCAAAGTTTAGAATGTTTATATTT
The DNA here is from genome assembly GCF_002803265.2 of Melanaphis sacchari. Taxonomy (NCBI): domain Eukaryota; kingdom Metazoa; phylum Arthropoda; class Insecta; order Hemiptera; family Aphididae; genus Melanaphis; species Melanaphis sacchari. Next base: position 678,901 of record NW_020270613.1, read on the forward strand.
TAATAAAAAAGCTTTTTTTGTATAATGTTAAAAAAGAATAAAGTAGAAAATTTAATATAAAGAGAACGATAATCATTATACTTATTTAATTACCGATGTATTCAAAATTTAAGTGTCTGATTTTGAAAAAAGGTTTTATGTTAATGTGGTTACTAGTTATGTATAATATCTATATAATTATAGGAATGTAAGTAATAGTATATACTGCGAATGTGAAAATTATGAACTAAGAAAAATGTACTTTATTATAGTAATATAGTAGTTAGGTAGTAGTTGTGATAACTGGCAATATTTACTCTGATTAATACTATTATAACATTCAACAATTTAAAATATACATACAATTTTTCTATAGTAAAAATGTATGTATAATAAATATATCCATAATTATTAAAGGGTAAGAAATATTTTAATTGTAATTATGTTTAAGAAATTACTTATTAGACGTATATTTAGGTAGGAATTAATAAGATTACAAGATAATTAAATCAAAAGTTCACGGCACTTATTTTTAAACAAACCATTATCTATTTAAAATAAATTAATTTAAAAATTAAGATATATATTAATACTTATACATCATGTACAATATATAATGTTGCGATATAAATATATTGTACTTTTGGTTGTTATTTTAAAAATAAAATATGTATTTTTAGTTTTGTTTTATAGTTATTACTAAGGCTAAGGACTCTATGTCCTAAAAAAACCTTGAAATATGTTATTAAACTATGCATTAAAAATAAAAATAAAAATCATAGTATAAATTATTTATTATTATTTTTCTTTTCTGATAAGTTATTTTTAAATCAGGCTTGTGATGTACCAATAAGTAACATTGTAACAATGTAAGTAATCGCCGAGAAAAAACACAAACATTAATTTTAAAATATTTATTTTTATAAATAAAACCATAATAATAATATCTTAGGTCCAGAAAATCTATTTACAATTAAGTTTTTCCTTATGAAATTATAAAACATACATCTTTATATGAATAATTGTCAAATATGCATTTATTAATGAAAAATAGATAAATACCTATGCAAAATAAGTACCTATAAATTTTAAATATACACTAATATTCCTATGAAACAAATTCATATTTTACTTAGTTATGTTTTTAATGATTATTAAAAAACAATCAAACTCCTAGAAGTCTCTAGCCCTAGTTATTACCTACTTAATTATTATTAGGTAGGTACTACTATTATTGATCATCAAATGATGTATAAAAATTTAAATACTATCAGAAGTCAGAATTCTTGTGTTTAAGAGTATAATTTGTCAATAAAATAATAGTTAATTATAATAAAGCATCTTTTTAGTTTCGTTTATGATATAATTATCCATGTTAATCGTCGTTTTACTTGTGCGTAAAACGTAATAGTATACCTATAATACTGAGAAAATTATTTAATTACGATAGATTAATATAAACTAGATAACATATCATTATACAATTATATATGTAAAAACAAATAACAATAATTGTATTAATTAATATTTATTTAAATAAGCGTTTAAAATGGTAGGTCCAATTCACATTTTATCAACATGGAAGAAACCCAATGATAACACCTTTTTTAATTTAATAGGTCTTTACACCATTTACGTATATTTAAACCTAAAAATAAAATGAAATTTTGGAAGCACTATTGTTTTGTAGAAGTGTAATTTTTCAGTTTGTCGTTAACAAAGTTCGTACCAAAGTTAATCAACGTCAACAATATTATTTTATGTGTTAAAATAAATTATGTCTAAACACTAATATTATGCACAGGTAAAAAATGATTGGTACCCCAGGTTCAATTATCGCTTAGTGCCCCAAATACATTGTTTTATACTTTTCTATGATCCTGTATCAATACGCAGAGTGATTTTATAAGTACCTATCTATGCACGTTCAACTTATAATATTTATGCTTTAGGTATTAAAATTTTGAGTTTTCGAATTTTAAATATATTTTAAGTCTATAGAGATTATTTTTTAGGAAATTTAAGTATTTGTTAATCACAAGACTATTTTATCAAGGTTTTATTTGAATTTTAAAAAACTTAATAAGTACTACATAACATAATTTACATTATGTTCAGTTACATAAATGGTATAGTTGTAGAGGCGAGGAGCCTGTGAATAATGTACTTACATTATTATATTGGTGACGTCATGATAATCTTACAGAATATTCAGGAAATGACTCACGTGACGGGTTTTGTCGGATGGAAAGTGTTAACTGGTAAGCTCGAAATTATATTATGTACATATAAACTACAAGTTAATTTGTCGAAATTTTATCGCACTACACAACATTGCATTCATGATTAGCGAACGGTGGCCCGAAAACAGTTTGATCAAGAATCCTTGAGTTAGAGTGTACGACAAATGGTAATAAATGAAAAAAATAATCGGTTGGTGTTCACTAAACGTTTGAGATCTCAAAAATTGGTCATAAATCATTTAAAGGATGTTATCACAGTGGTCACCTTTACCGAGCGGGCTTTACTGCGGCATAAAATAAACAACCATGGTCAACGTTATAGTTAGTTTTGGAAAAATGCGTAGTTACCACTCAACCGTTTTTTTCTAATTTCTATACGTATATAATATACTGATGTTTGATTACTCCAGTTTTTATATCATGTTATACAAGCGTAGTTATTCAAGATTGTCGATTACATATTATTGCGAATACTGTGTTTCTGTGGAGTGCGATAAACTTTAATGGAAGAAGTCGTAACTGGATTCGCAAGCTTAATTATATATTTTGTGGTTGACGAAATGCTTGGCTAGTTTCCTGATAATTATGAAAATAAAATACAAGCTGAGGCAGATGCGTCTAGAATGTTTTAAAATTATTATTTAGTGTAAGTAACTGTTTAAATATTAAATATGTGTTCACAGTACACCTAATGTTTTAATAAAATTGTAAAATTCTAGTTAAACCATGATAAAATAGTTACGTAATATCATAGTTATGATTAGAAAAATTATGGTAATTAAGCGGATTTCGCTTTACTGTAAATTAGGTATGATATAGGTTATTCTTATGGATTTGTACAACTTGAATTCAATAATATATCATTGTAAGCGAAAAACGATTTGATGGGAGATGATCTATAAAATTAAATTTCTAAGTATATTTCAAGATATGTGTTTTGATATAACTATTAAACTCATTTATTTTGCTTTAAGTATTATGGTAAATTGGTAAGTTAATTAAATTGTTTTCCAAAACATTGCATTTATTAAATTATCAGTATTTGATTAGTATAACAATATATATATTTTATACTAATGATATTATTATTATTAAATTTTAAGTTAATACTACCTTACTATAAATGCTGTAAAATAATTTAAATGGGTTCATATTATTAATATAAAATATATTAAAATTAATCTACATATTTAAAAAATGTCAGTAGCTGAATTACTCGTCGTTGCCGGGTTACAGTAAAAAAATAAGATTATGAACAAGATTAAGAATATGAACAATGAATATACTCATAGTTATAATAATACGACAATAATATTTAGGAAAAACATAAAATGGAAATTAATTTAAGTTCTTAAACTTTATAAATATACGCATAATATATTCATACGAAAAAAACTGCAAATATTTCACTCAACACAAACAAATTTTCAGTTAAATGAAAATTTTAATGTATTTGTGTATTATTATTATAGGATTTCGTTAAAGACTATATTCATTGTATCTTTTTTTGTTTTTTGGTATCACTTGTATTTTTAATTTTTCAAAAGATCTAACTCTGGACATGGTTACATAAAGTTGGTCATGACTAAATACAGGTTGGGGTAAATATAACCCTACTTTATCCAAATTTTGTCTCTGTATTTTGTTTATAGTCATAACAAAAACAATTCTTATTGGAAATTGACGCCTAGTAAGTGAAAAGAGAATATTTGAATAGACCATATTTATTATGGGTTTTGTCGACGACGATAGCACAGCAGTAGATGGTAGTATAGTTATCCCTGTGGAAGGTCATGATTATATACGTCACGCCAGCCCCCTTTTTAAAAATATGGAAATTATATTATTCTGTCATTTAATACGTCATTTTTACGAATTTGTACGCAGTAGCACTGAATTTATACGACTAAAGGGGTTAAGATATATCAAAAGGAGTACAGTCAATTGGTCGTATGCATTTGGTCGTGGTAAAATTAGTCATATGAAATTGGTCGTTTGGTAAATAGGTCATTTGAAAAATTGGTCGATTTCAAAATAATATGTGTATTATATAAAAATAATATTTTGTCGTAATTTTTCTTAAAAGAATATGTAATAATATGTGTGAAAATATAAGTTATAAAAAATAATATATGTAAAAACTAAAAAGTAGTATTATAACTTATAAGTTTTGAGCTATCCCTGATGATATATATTCATTAATTAATGTTCTATAATTAAATGTTTTACATATTGTATTTATCTTCTCAGCGGTGTCATTATATTTCTTCCGTTTTTTAGGGATTTTTGCTTCGGTACAATATTGAACCATTTTCAGACGGTTTAGCCTAACAGTTTAATTATGTACACACTTTTATTCAACTTATTATCGCAAAGCGTATAATAATGACTATTGTCCATTTGTATCTGTAAATAACGTTCTTATAATATTCATGTTTTACGACGAAAATACACTCCAACAAATTTATCAAACAACTAATTTACCAAACGACCAATTTTATACAACTAATTGACGTAAACTCATATCCAAAACTCTTCAGGGGGTTGGCGTGACGTCACACCAGCCCTCCACTTAAGAATATGAAATTTTTTTACCAATTTTTCACACTCTAATTGCACGTTTTTGTACATGCAATATTAATATTTGTTTGCTAATAGTTTTGCGAGAATCACAAAATACCTTTCGAATAAGAGGGAGGGGTGACAAAAAACTAAATTTAAAGCCTATCAAAAAAGCTAAAGGTATTATCATACGATCGGATATATATGATATAATAATATAAATAATGATGTAAACATCCTATGACATATATTTTTATCTATGGCTCATATATACACTCTCTGGCAAATATAGTTTTGCATCCATAAGAAATATATACACTATTTGGCATAAACTCTATGCGAAATAAATAAATTCATTGGCATATATATTTGCACTCATAGGAGCAGACTGTATATTTACACTCTATGGCATATAAACACTCATTAGCATATATATATACTTATGGGAAGTATATACATTTTTTGGGAAATAGATTAACATCCATGGTTATAAATATATACACTATTTGGGAAATATATGAGCTCTTTGGGATATATATATATATTAACTCTGAGAAATAAAAAAGTTCTTTAAGATATATATAAATATAAACTCTTTGAGAATTATATAAGCTCTTTGACATATATATTTATATATCATATAAATTTGATTTTATGACTATATTATATTTAGTTTCTTTGGTGAGCTTTTAGTTTGTTTTTATATCGTCCCTGCCTTTCTCCAAAAAGTATGTCGTAATCCTCACAAAACTAATAGTGTACAAATTTTCATATTGCGCATACAAATACGTACAAATTGAGCGCAAAAGATTTGCAAAAAAAAAATTTCATATTTTTCACATGAAGGGGAGCTGGTGTGAAGTCACGCCAACCCACTGAAAGGTTTTTGATATAACGTAGCCGCATTGATCATACAAATTCTGGGCCACTGTGTACAAATGACGTACTAAATGATAGAATAATAAAATTTCCATATTTTTAAAAAGGGGGTCTGGTATGACTTACGTGTCATGATTGTATGCGACGACGACCGGACGACGCGATAGTACTGCAGACTGCATTTGACGTAGGAATAGTGAGGTTGTAAAGATGTGTGTGTAAAGTTACGGCAAACAACGCGCGTCGCTACGCAAATACACGGAAAACTAAATATTTCCAAAAACAACTTAATTAATAAATTTCGGAATTTTTTCATTAGATGGCTAATCTGCATACCAACCACTTTCGTTTACAAAAAAAAAAAAAAATCATGAAAATCGGTCCAGTAGAACTTTAGATTATGACTTGACGAAAAATCGTCTTCCGTTTTAATAATAAATATACATATATATATATAAATATAAATAAGGCATGTGTAAAATTCATAATAATTTCAATAAGGAAACACCTTATATTAGATATAGGACTTAGGAGGAGAGGAGGAGGAACAAAATTGTTGGCAGACGAGCCGGAAATAGGATAAGCGTAGATTTAGGATTTGACAGATGGGTGTGTTTATAATTTAATTTTTTTTTTTTGGTTTTTTTTTTTTATTTCAATTTATGTATGGTAATATTTTGTTTGTCAGTAAAAATTATTTGACAATTTAACACAAAATTTCTCGAAAGTTCTTTTAACGCTTTAAAGGATTATCAATATAATAATATATATAGTTACAACTATCTTAAATATAAGCGTTTAAAATTTAAATTTTTATGAAGTTCGAATAGATTACGAAAATGAGTTAAATTAATTTGGCATTTATGAAATGTTTAACTTGAAAACTTAATACAAAATTTTTTAAAGAATTTTACTGAAATTAAAAAAAAAAAAAAGTTAATCCATGCATAAATGTTTTATAAATTATTAAATTTAAAATTTGACGACATTAGATATTCAAATAAATCAAACGTTTAGTAATGATTATTGATTACCACCATTCTCACAGTCTTATAGTTATGCGCTGATTAGAGTACAATCATACTGAACCTATGGCTATTGTTACCTTCAGGCATTAATAATATAACAATGCGACAACTATATTATGATATTAATAAATTGTATTTTATATGCAACTGTTAAAACGATATCCATTCGATACTTCGATGTCCTCGTTTGATTTCATGCCGTCGAAAGTCGGTCGACGGTCAGTGTTAATTTAATTAATACAATAATTAATCCCCACGTCTAATTTCTTGAAAGGTGCATCATACTTTGCAACGAGTTATTTATACTTTTTTGTGAGTTACTACTTAGTAGGTAGTACTTACTAGACAACTCAATACTTGTAAATATAAAATATTATAAGCTCATATAAATAATAATTTCTCAACAATTGTTTGATATTTGCAATTTGCTTGTTTTTTAGTTAACTATAATTACTACTAATAAATTATATAACTGCCAAAAATTGCTATGTTACAGGCTACGCTACTGAAAAAATTAATGTCAATCGTGGCAATAATGATGATAACTGGATCGAAAGGTAAAAAAAAAAAATAGTAAATAACTAACACATAATAACTAATAACTATATACATACGCAATTTTAACATAAACATGCAAAAATATTTTACACGTTTTAAAAATATAATAATAATTTATAATTTATAAAAAATGAATTGTAATTAATTCTAATATTTGTTAATATTTTCATTGAGTATTATTATAATAAGATTTAATAAAAAGGCAAATACACATCAATAAAATTATTAATAAATCACTTTTTAAACTAAAATAAAAATATCAAAGACTTTATTATTATATGTTATCTGCAGTAATGCAGTATTTAATGTTTTAAGGGATTTAAGTATTGATATTCAAAATATGTTCAAATATTATAAATACATACTTTAAATATATTATCCTTCAAAAAGCCCATATTTGAGTTAATATAATTCACTAATTGATAAAATAAATAGTTCAGTAAAATTTATTTCAAATAAACTTTTTTAATTTTATTTGAATACTACTTCAATACCTCAAATACCTCCATAAAAAAATATTTTTTATAGCACTAGTGATATAAAAAAACATATAAACATATAACATTATACTAGTGTATAATGTTGGAGAGGAAAAAATAAATATAACATTTTATTAAAGGATTATGTTTGAAAATCTATTCAAGCCTCGAGGTTAAGATTTTTATGGGGGAGGGAGTTAGTAGTTTTAATTTTAAACTCGTGAGTGCTATTTAAACTCTCCCTTAGTCTAATTATTAATTATCCTAAACCTTTATGACTTTTTTAATATACGTAAATCTTTTTAGTAACATATTATTTATTAATAATTAATGTACAGTGATAGCTGCGGACGATTGTTGGCCCAAAAAATTCGCTTACGGTATGGTGTGCGTGTGCAACTCGACATACTGCGATCGAATACCGGAACCGGAAATATTATCTGTCGGCAAATATGCGTTGTACACGTCTTCAAATATTGGAATTCGAATGCGCAGAAGCGTTGGGTCTTTTGTCCCATCGCTCGACTCGCAATGGTCCGGCGATGAGATAGACGTGGATGTGACGACCACGTACCAAACAATACACGGTTTCGGCGGTGCTTTCACAGACTCTGTGGGCATTAATGTCATGGCGCTAAGCCCGAACTCCCGACTTAATCTTCTTAAGTAAGCTGTATATTATAAGTGAAATGTGTTAAAATAATACGATAAATATATATATACGGGTATGTTTAAACTACGGGATAATGTCCTATACTTTACTTAGTATTTTTAGGCAACTACTCTTTAAAATACTATTTCGTACTGATGGGGTATCATATTGCCTGTGATTAAATACCTTTCCCGTAATGAATTGGAAATTTTTATTTTTTTTTAACAAATTGTCATTTTATCTTGTTACCAACTTTAAAAAGGTATAATGTTTGGGAAATTTTTACATTTAATGCGTACATTACTTACTAACTTTTATAATGTAAAAGTTATAAGTATCTAATAATTACCTAATATGAAGCTATATTGTAAGAATTACGAAAACATACTATTAATCAAGATTCTTGGCCCTTGGGGGTCGGCTTACTTTGCAGACGGCATTGAGAATTATTCTGAAAGACGATCAACGCATTTAATGCAGTGTCTGGAGAGATATAGCGATCCAACGAAACCTAGAACACAATTATTTAACATTTCGCAGTCTCGCAGATGATTTTCCGCCAATATTATTCTTGACTATGTAACAAAAGTTTGAATATTTAATACAATACTTTCAATCGTACAATTCAAAATCGAATAACCACAAAAACTTGAAATTTTCACTTAGTGTTTATAATTTTTTAAACATGGCATAATTTACAAAATATTTTGACTTTCTTGAGCTATTTATAGACATGAGCAATTTTTAATTTTAATTTTTTTTCATAAATATTGATAAAACATTATTTGTTGTGACAACAGTTTTTAATATAAATATATGTTGTTTTTGCATGGATAATAATACTTAAAATATACAGCTACATTTAATTTTTATATGCCTTTGAAGTATACATTTTATAAAATTCGTTAAAATGACTATAATTTTCAAACTACTAGTATCTTGAACTTAACAATTTATAAATCTTTAATTTTTATAGCTGAGGTATGAAAACTTAGTACGATTTTTTTCTTAAGTAGCAATTCATACTGAAAATAAAAGTCCAATAAATATACAAACGTAAGGTTAGGTTTTCAGTTCAAATTTGGATAAAATTATGTATTTAATGGTGAATAATGATGTTAATAATTTTTTATAATTCAAATACATTATTCATGGATACTTAAAACTTTTATGCATATTATGAATTTTACTTTATAAATAACATTTTCAAAATATTTTGATTTATTTTAAGATATTATCGTAGATCAATTTTTCCTGTCTTACTGTTTTTATAGAAAGATATTATTAATTCAAAAATTAATAACAGTAATATAGTATAAATATTATGTATTATTTTATAATCATTAAATACTTATAATAAAATAAAATAATTGTTTCCTGGAAGATTAAATGAATCCTAATGTAATACTAGATGTAAAATACATTTCTTTTATAGCTATTATATCAAAAAACATAGTATAAACTATAAAGTACAGTTAATAATATAGGCTGATAGACAGTCTCTACTTAGAATCGTTTTTCGTTTATAATGATTCATTATTGAACTGGTATTTAACACATCAACCACTCTAATATACTCAATATCTAATGTACAGTAGAGCAATTCACATTTTTTATTTTTCATTATAAATTCAATATATACTGAATAATTGTATCGTAGTATTCGTACTATATTATTACTGAGAAAATAATAAACAAAATTTGTCCTAAAATATATTAGTAATAGTTCTATTTATATACTAGTCATAGTAATTTTTTTAATAATTATTAATTAGTAGATACAGTCTGTAAATTAAATTTTTTACAATCCATAGGTCTTATTTTTCTGATGACGGTATCAAGTACAACATTGGACGAGTTCCGATAGGCGGCACCGATTTCTCGACGCGCAAGTATACGTATGCCGACAATAAAGGCATACCAGACTTGAACAATTTCGAACTAGCTCCTGAAGACGTAGAATACAAAGTATACTATTATATTATTCAGTACCTATATAAAGTCTGGTGTATAAATTATATTTTAATAAAACATTGATTTTTTTAATATCAACCCCAGTTATATTATCAAATTATAATAATACTGTAAATAAAAAATAAAAAAATTAAAAATGTGTTAATGTAGATAGAGACGTATTTTGAGTTGTAAGCACATATAGATTAAATTTTAAGGCTGTCTTATGACTTTCGATTTAAACAAGTAAGCCAATAATTATTTGAATAAAATAAAAACTATAACACATTTCCATCACTCAACATATATGTTGAATATTTCGATTTTTCCATTTTAAAATAACTGTCTTATTATTTAATTAGTAATTTATAATTTTAGGAACTTAAAATAATAATAAGTGCATTTTTATCAAATTTTGTATAGCTAATTTTTTAGAATTGATTAAGTGTTAGACCGAGTCGAATGCTTGCGCAATATTAAGAAATGCAATAGAACAGTATTTTTTCGTTTCGAGGGAGGAAGCAATTAGATCAGCAACTTAAGTCGGTGAAAAGTGGCGTATTTTGAGTGAAATCCAAATTGGAATTTGGGTAAGGCATTTTTTTCGTGAGACATTGATAGTAGTCTTTTGAGGAGAAGTTTTTCCAGTATTTTCCTCAGTACTGGTAAAAGATTAATTTGTGTCTATAGTATATGAATCCACCTTATCAGGTGGTTTGTTTGGTTTTGTAATTGGAATAACGACATTTGTCTTCCAGGTGGTGAGATAGTTTTGGTAAAAGGAGAAAAGGAGAATAGTATTGTAAAAATAGGTAAACAGAATGGTGTTTTTAGGTGGTAAATTGTTGAAGATTTTATTGCTGATTTGATCGTGGCCTGGAAATTTGTTTGTCTCAAGTGTTTTGATAATTGATGATATCTCGTTAGGAGAGGTGTGTATTGCAGGTAGAAAGTGAAGAAGGATAGTATTGTTCATTTGATCAATATGAGAAGTGTCGAAGAGAATTGTGTTTGGTTTGAAAATATTGGCGAAATGTTGCGCAAGCAATTTTTTCTTTTCTTGAGCGGAGACGAAGTTTTGATGATGAAAAGGAGGGAAAATTGTTCTGCGTCTGAGTATGGATTTTGCTTTTTTTCAAAAAAAAAACCATTATCTGGCGATAGTGAAGATAGGTAAGATTCTCAGAGATCATTTTTATGTTTTTTGAAAAGTTTTTTTAGTTTGTTTGAAAGAGAGTCATATAAATGACGATCTTCAGATAATAGGAATGCTGTCATTTATTGTGGGTCAAACGTTTTTCTGAGATGAGTTGACATATTTCGGGAGTAATACGGTTGTCGCTTCTCGTGTAAAAATATGGCGATAAAGAGTTACTTTTTGCATATAAATTTTATCAGTGAAAGTATTGATTGCTTGGTCGACGTATTTTTTAACTTGATATTGAGATGGGAGTTGATAAATAAAATATTTCTGAACCTAGGCCAATTTACTCAATTTTGTGTGGGCTTGTTTGAGATTTGGGCACTAATTTACAATAAGACTATAATATGGTTTGAGTCAGGGTAATTTAAATTGGTTTTTTAAGTTTTAAGATGATTTGACAGGTTTGACAGATAAAAGTTGAGAATATCCGGGCGTATATTTGTATGTGTTGGCCAATATGATGGAGCAGCAGGGCAGTGTTTTACCATGTGAGTATAAAATAACACTGAGAAGAAAACAATCTCTGTGTGTAGTTATATTTAGTCACAGGTTAGGTGTTTAGCATTGAAGTCAGTCTCAATAATGAATGTGTGATCGAGAGAAAGTAAGAAGGTTGATAATTCGTTTTCAGGAAATCAGAAGCCTGGAAGCAATGACTTGAAGATTGTTTGAGGTGTAGAAAAGGGGAATAGATAACATGTATTTCCTCGCCATTCTATTGATATATCATTGAATGTGAGTGATATTGGGGAGTTTCTAGCAATATAATGAGTTGTATTCAAAGCTTCAAATCCACTTTACTGTTTGAGATTTAAATACGTTATTGGTGCAGTATAATTGTAGAATTAAATAAATTCGACAATAATATTATATGATGATGTATTATAATATTTATTTACAGATACCACTGATAAAGATTTCAATGAATATGGCATCGGACGAAATCAAGTTGATTGGATCAGCGTGGTCAGCCCCGCCGTGGATGAAAACCAACAACGACTATTCCGGCATAGGTTATCTCAAACCAACATTTATGGAAGCATGGGCAGAATACCATCTAAAGTAAACGAAAACATTTATTATCATATTATTATACTATAATGGCATCGTAATTGGTTATTATGATTGTTTTACCGAAACATATTTATGCATTTTACATTTTTAGTTTAGTAATTACCTATATTATACTTATACGAAATATAGCCATACAAGTATACAACCAGCTATTCAGTATACAACTTATTCTATATTCCAAATTAAGACTATTATATAATTAATTTCATAATAATATGTATGGTTGCTAGTACTGTAGCGATAAGGTGTACCTAACCCATTCTTTGCAGAATGATATAGGTTTGAAATTGCAAATACCATCTAAATTTTAGACGTCCAATTTTTTTTTATGAAAAAAAAAGGAATTTTTGAAAGCATATTTGGGCCTATAGCATTCACATTATCCATATATACCTATATTCTATAAATTATAAGTTATAACCGAACAAAATTATAAATTTAATCCATTATTTCATATGTTGATATATGTTGAAGATTTTTAGACGAGTATCGCAAACAAAATTTGACTTTTTGGGCGTTAACCACGGGTAACGAACCGCTCAATGGCATTGTCCCTGTGAACCGATTCAATTCTATGGGCTGGACTCCGATGTCTCACCGCGAATGGATCGGACGTCACATGGGGCCTAGATTAAGGAGTTCCGAACACAACAGCACGTTATTGTTCGCCATCGACGATCAAAGGATTGTATTGCCTTGGTGGATGAAAATGGTACTGTAAATTATAATACTATAACAATAATTATTTTAATCTAATTACATATTGTTGTAATATGTAGATTCTTATCGTGTAATATATTGATTATTTATTAACAATAATAATATTATAGAGTAGGTTTATTTAAATACTTACAGTATATATAAGAATATAACATGGTGATACTTTTTAAGTAGTTTTTTAGTTATGAATTTTAACGTGCAGATAAACCTAACCTAACCTAACCTTGGCTCGAGATACATAAAAATAGTACACCCAATATTCTTTAAAAAAAACTTAGTTTAATAACCTATACTTACATCGATCGTGTCTTGTTCGATATAATCACGTTAAACTTAAAATCATGATTACTGAAACCAAGATTAAAGCATATTCGGTGATATCGGCCTTTATAAACTAAATCACATTTTTAAAATTGACTTAAACAATTCCACACTCCGTACACTTCATTAAAGTATTAAGTAACTGTATATTTCCCCATATTTTACTTTTTTATTCTTCTCTACAGCCTAATGCTTAATTGTAGTAAGTTCCTTGAAAATTCAATATTTCATTCAACCTCTATTCCATTTTCAATACAAATTCTAAATCTATCATAAAAATTATAATTACTGTTATTTTCGAAGTTGCAGACTTCATCATATGTAATAAGTATACCTGTTATTTTTATTTTATATTGTTCTTTATTAGATGATTACATTATAATTAAAGCGCTTGGCTGAACAACGAAACAAGTGCCAATTTCGGTAATATTGCATTTTTTGGTGAAATATGGAGACACGGGTACAATTTAATGAATATGATATTAATTGCGTTGAAATATTATTATTTTATTATATTATAATATTATATTTTTATTATTTTATAATTTAGATTTAATTTTGAATGTTTTGATTCGTGGAATAACGTGACACGTGAAAATTCCATCATGTATTTTTTACGATATCTTATTATTGACCAATTATAGTATAAATCTATTTATAATCTAATTTAAAAAGAGTTAATTAACATCTTTATTAAGATATCATCTAATCGCTTAATTTCTTAGATAGAACAAAAACAAATAATGTAGTATACATAATATATTATCCGCATAAAATAGTTACATAAGTCAGACGACGATGGCAGGGATGTACAAACAGCTCAAATCTTAAGGTGTCACTGCATTCATTTTTTTATTTTATTTTTCTTGAGTCTTAGGTATAATATAATTAATTGATAAACATTTTTATAGAACAAGAAACTTAATTTTACCCTACACAATATTGATATATATCTACATTCTACCTGCTTATAATTAATCATTAAAAAAATCTTATGATACATATTCACTATATAGGAAACCTATAAATTATAATTATCATTAATTTTGAGGTTTGCGTTCAGTTTTATTGAAAAATAATTTGGTTAATTAATTAGTAATAATTAATAACATTATTTAAAAATATATTTTTTTATACGTGGATCAATCGTTTGATTTTAATTGTTTATTGTTTATACTTGACATTTTGACGCACAAACGATATTATTAACTATTTTTAACACATATTATATGAATGGTACCTATAATTAAAAATTTGGTTTCCCTTGTAGGTTTGATATTTGTATAAGGATAATAATGTTTGTATATAAGTTTAAATAAAATAAAGAAAAACTTTTTTTTCTGCTATAGCTTATGAGCGACGAACAATGTGCAAAATATATCGACGGAATAGCAGTGCATTGGTACTTAGACTTTATTGTTCCTGTCAAAGTTTTGAATGAAGTGCACAAAAACTTTGGTGATAAAATCATAATGAACACTGAAGCGTCCCAAGGTAATTTTTTAAGTTTTTTTTTTTTAGTCATAGCCTTTAATATCAAATTTAAAAACACAATTCCCACCATTTGTGTCTGATACCATCAGCTTCGGGTATGTAGTCTCACTTGATCTTCACACCTCACTCTGGAGCATCCTATTGGTCTTTTTCGTGTTAAGTATTGCGTAGTACCAGATGTTTAAAAGATTCTTCTTTGCATCAAGTACAGTCGGTTCACTTTAATCTTCTTTTTTAATTTCGCTCACTGAAAAAGTACCGATAAAGTTCCTTTATTTTTTTTGGTTTTTTCACTCTCTGGTGTTAATGTCCAAGAAAGAGCCAAATATTTTTCTTAAGACCTTTCTTTTTAAAACTAGAAGGGTTGTACATTTTCTACGTTTCGTTTCCATACATGATACATCACTGTAGATCTTATTATGGTTCGGTAAAGTTGTATTTTCAAACCTTTGGATACCATTATCGACTTCAGTACTTACTGTGTTCAAATATTTCAGACCATTAAAGTATCTGTTTACTACTTGTATCTTGACTCTTATTTTAGCTTGAATCTTGTTCTTTTGAGTAGTGCGTGAACTCAGGTAAATTAATTCTTGTACTATTTTGAATTTATATTCGTCCACTTTTAGATGGGTACGCACATCATCTGCTTGTTCTCTTTTTTGAGTAATCATATATTTTGTTTTTTCTCGTTTACTTCCAGACATATTCACTCTGATGTGGATGATAATTTTCTAGTTTTCTCGATGATATTATCCTCTTCACTTTCTGCTAGAAGCATTACCATAGTACTATCGTCCACGTATGCTAACAAACTAATTTTACACTCACATGTTTTGTACGGTCTTCCTTAATTATTTTTTTTCAAAGCTAGATTAAATATGATAGGAGATAGCGCGACTCCTGCCTTAAGCCAATTATTAATTGTGGGTTATTGAACAAAGAGTCCCCATTTAAATTTTGATTTTTGTGTGAAAAATACTTGTTTTTATTATATTGACCAATATCTCTGACATATTAAAATGCTGAAGTATATTTAATGGTGACTTTTTATATATACAGTCATACACCTTTTTAAAATCGATGAACTGTACTTGCGCTACTTTTTTGTAATATTCCCACATATTTTGGATAAACTGTCGTAAAATGAATACATGATCTATTTTTTCTAAAGTCAGCCTGACAATTCCCTAGTGAATCCTTTGCTCAAGGTTTGATTCTTTCTAATACACAGTAAGATAGTATTTTATAAGTCACGTAGAGTAATTTCTAAGTAATTATTATAGATTTATATGATATCCTTTTTATGTACTTATAGTACAAATTATTACTGTTTTCCAATCTTCAGGAGTTTTTAATTTTTATACACACGTATAATATGATATTATGTTTGAACTTAATGTACGTTTTTTATTAAAGGACAAATTTTAGTCTCCTTGATTGTCTTATCATCTCGTCCAAAGTTTAACAGTATAACATATAAGATAATAAACATAAATTAATCTACGACCATGCAATGTCATAGCAATTTGAATTTTAAGCGCTCATAAAAATTTAAGATGACTACTTGCCATTTAATAAACATTTAATTTTATTATAGGTAAAAAGACTTATGAAAAATCTTTTGTTACATTTTAAAATTTTTAGTATAAAAATAATTTACTTATGAATTTCTAACTGTAAAATAATTTGATAATTTTCGAGATTTCAATAAATTTTGTTAAAATTCTAAATTTAAATGTTTATAAAAAATATTGAGGCTATGGATTTTTGATTTCTTTAATTATTAAATTTTTTAGCATTTGCCCCAATGAAAATGTTTTTGTCAACATTTATAAAATTAAAAATAAAAGATTTGTTTTTCCCAATCATTTTAAAAAATACTGGTAATTTTCAACTTTTTGAAGTACAAACTAAATAATAGGTACATCTTATTTGTATTTCTTTATCAGTAACCACCATCGAAGTTGATGACTGAAGAATTTTTCAACTGTTTATTGTGTATACACATATTACTATAAAGTGAATATATTCATCATTCCGCTCAGAATTTAAAATTTATTTGATTTTATTTTTAATACTTCATTATTTTAAAAGTATGATAAGAACAACAATTTAGACTCCAAGAATTACTTTTCATATTTTTTGCATACCTATTATAAATTGTATTAATCTCATCATTCATATTCCAGCCACTTTGACATTAGTGATTAAATATTACCTCAAAAGTATGAGTAATGAGTATACGTGATATAATATATAATATATATTGTATTAATCGAGGCTTAATTATAAATATTTTATAATAATATGTAATACACCTTAGATGCAAATGGTTTTGGTATTTTTATAAAATCAATTTTCATTATAGGTGACAAGCCATGGGATTTCGTCAAAGTACAGTTGGGAAGTTGGGCCAGAGCTGAAAATTATGCGAACAACATCATCGACGTAATATATTTTATATTAATATTTATACAGTAATTGTTAATATATATTATATACTATAAACCTAAATAAGTTATTACAGTAATTATATATACTGAATGTCTAGCTATACAGAGTACAGAGTGTAGGTATTTTTTGTCGTTGTGCGCATGGTTTTTTATTATGGAACAATAATTTAGAATTTCGAAAATAACTAAGAAACAAATGTTTCTTTATTTTTAATCAGGCATTTTTTTTTTTATCACAGTTTTAATATTTTTAAGCACGCAGTTAAATCAACAAAAAAACCAATATCATTTTTTTAAATGGTAACAACTATATTTTTAATGGATTCTGGTGGACTGCGATAGAGCTTTATTTCTGAAAATGTAGATGGTGAGTTTATCAATTTTGGTCCATTAATTTATTCACTACAGTTCATCGATACTCTAAAGTTTAGTAAATTGATCAATAGTTTTAATTGAAATAATTAAAATGAATTTCATTTAATAGAAATTAGACAGCTACTTAAATCATTATAACAGCATTACCAGAATTTCAATTTAATTCCGCACAATTATTTATATAGGTATTTATTATGCGATATGTATGTACTAACTACTAACATTTAGATAAATCAATGCAGTATTTAAAATAAAAATTAATTTCAGGATTTAAATCATTGGGTGCAAGGATGGGTGGAGTGGAATTTAGCTTTAGACATGAAGGGAGGTCCGACTTGGGTGTCTAACTTTATCGACTCGCCCATTATTGTTGATAAGACTAAAGATGAATTCTACAAGCAGCCAATGTTTTATGCGATTGGACATTTTTCAAAATTTATTTCCAGAGGTTCCATTCGTATAAAATTAACACAGACATCGGTTGTGAAGTCAGTTGGTTTTAAAAGGCCTGATGGAGCCGTGGTTATTGTTTTATACAACAGGTATTTTATATTCCATGATAAATTATTAAATTTATGTATTGTCGTACCTCATTGATTATTGTTTAATCAATGCGTACCTATTAATTATATTATTAGTTACATTTTTACATATCTAATACATATACTATACCACCATATAAGCATACGACTATTTACTCCTACGGGAATTTTTTACCATTTATTATGCGAGTATTAAATAACCAAAACTAGCTTTCTATTATTATAAATACGACTAAGATCGTAGGTAAATGAAAAAAAAAATAGTGATGTTTATAAATTATAATAATTTCAAAGTCAATAATTAAGATTATTGATTCATCAATTAACAGTGTATAAAATATACTAATTAAATTAATAAAGATTTTTGATTTGTTGCATCATGTATCTTTAAAAAAATTATATTTTATAGGTTAGAACAATTACAATTTTAACCATCAATAATTATTGAATATATGTATAATAAAATATTAAATACCTAATTAAATAAATTTATCTCGTACAAAATTATTTTTTTTTAATTGATAAATAATTTATTATTAAGAAAAAATAAATTAGGTGTAAATAACATAATATATATATTATTTTTTCATTAATTTAATTTTAAAGTAATCTTGAATTAGAAAGATACAGAGTATTTTTACTGTATTTTAGTTATTGTCATAACAATCTTGTATAACACTAGGTGTTTTTTAATATTTAAGTCCAACTCATATACACATTAAAACACTTATTAGTAATTTTCTTATAGTTCAAATTTTAAAAAACAATGTTTATGTTTTCAGGAGGAATAAACCAGTCAATATTTCTATTAGAGATCCACAGCGAGGTGTTATAGGTCTTAACTTACAAAAACAATCTATAAATACACTAATTTTTTGGTGATAATTAAAATTGACAATATTTATTACTGTTATTTTTATCATTTATTCAATATTAAATGATATACATTTTTAGTTACATAATATTAAAATATTTAATAATTTTTTATGACATGTATAATATGTCTTATGGCTGAGGGTCATTCTGTTAATTTGTGCGAAACTAAGAACAATGACATCATGAGTGTTTTATGTAATGTGTGTGCGTCGATGATGGTAACTAGTTACCGGAAATTAACAATAATACAAATGTTATTAAAATCGCGGTAGTGTGTGATCTAGTAGTAACATTAGGTATAGCTCGTTGTATAATAATTATACTAATGATAAAAATAACTCATTATAAATTATATAAACATAACTAATATTGGTTAATAGTTTGTTTGATGATGTCAGTAGGTGGGAATCATCGGTATTTGTAATTTTAGTTAGCTTATAATTGAGTACATTTCATATTTCAGTACAGTAGTACACACTGTCCTTTATTATCAATCACTAAAAGTATTATAAATAACAATTATGTTGTTTAAATTAAAAAAAAAAAAATATATTCAATAAATAATTAACATGGGGTCTTTGAAACTTGTTTATTTTTTTTACAAGTGTTGAAAAAGTTATCTACAGTTTAATCCTTGTCTTTTCATATTTAATATCTAATTGACGTTGATATTTTTATATCAACTGTATTTAGTAGAAACAAGAAATATATATACATGTACCGATGAATCTACATGTAGTGTAGATACTCTTTGTTTTTTCTACACATTATGTCTAAAAATACATATATGTTCGATTTATTTAGTAATATGACATTTTTAAATGGTTCATATTATACTATGTTAAAGCAGAGTTTAATATTAAATTATTAATTAACAAAATAGTAGCATTAAATAAAATAATGTCTTTGATTCTATATATTTTCTAGTAGGTATGTATAAATCATGATGAAACGTTAAACTATACCAAACTATTATCGATGATAATATTTAACAGATGTAAATTGAATTTTTAATCATGTTCTGGATAATATTGTTGAAATTTTGAATATACTTCTTTAGCAATTTCTATTGATGATGTAGCTAATATTCTCCGATTCATCAATTTAAATTCATTACCTAAGTATTACATAATAAAATCATTAATGTATAATTTATAAATAACTTAATTTGATTAATAAATTAAATTATTAAAAAATTAATTACCAGCTGGATCTATCACACTACCCCCAGCTTCCTTTACAATAATGTACCCAGCTGCCATATCCCAAGCATGAATACCCATTTCCATGTACAGATCAATAGCGCCTCTAGCAACTTGAGCTAAATTCCAAGCGGCTGAACCACCAGAACGAACACTAAAAAAAAATAATTTAAATGTCAATATTTATTCAATGATTGAAGAAATTATTATTAGGTGGGAAAATATTAAAAATCTACCCATGGGCATTTGTTGCTAAATAATTGATGTTGTGGTTAACAATATTCCTGAATTCTTCAGTTCTTACTGAACCAAATTCTACAGCGACTAGAGCATCAGTAAGTTCTAAAAAAAAAAAAATAGTAATAAGGTAGTATTTTGTTTTAAAAATAAACTAAGTACTTTTTAAAATACTCACGTTTTACACCACTGACTTTAATTGGTTCATCATTTAAAAATGAACCTTCACCTTTGATTGCTCTAAAAAACATATCCAATATAGGATTAAAGATAACTCCTAACTTAACATCACAGCCAACAACCAAACCAATAGAAATGCAAACGTTTGGATAACTATGCACAAAATTGGTGGTGCCATCCACAGGATCAATGACCCAAGTTGGAGCACACGTTAGTTCTTCTTTAATACCGGCAGCAAATGATTCCTCTCCAATGAATCTTAAATTATATGATATTGTTATTAGTTATTAAGTGGTAAGTGATTTATAGTAATATAATTACTATAAATTTATATACTTGTGATGTGGATATTTTTGTTTGATTCCCTCAATAAGTAATTTTTCTACTTCTTGATCTGTTTCAGTAACAAAATCAATAGAACTGGCTTTAGTCTCTATTGTTTTTTTTTCATTGATTCGAGATTTAATGATCTATAAATAAATATACAACATATTATAATACTTAATAGTCAAACATATTTAAGCAAGTTTTGTACCAATTATACTTAGGCACAAAAGAGTGGGAACAATATAAATATTATTAATATTACATAACAGAAAGTTTATTATTATAGTTTATATTAATTAACTTCTTATTAGGATATAAAAAATTTAATTAATCATTGATAAGAAATTTAGTCTAGAAACAGAAATGAATAATATAAATAAGTTTTTTTAGGATTGAATACCTAGTTGAAATAGCTTATATAATTCAGTCATACTATTAAAAATAAATATCACTCTCTTCTTCCAATATATCAATCAGATAATTAACAATCAAAAAATATTTTGATCAAAATAAACCATATTCCTATTACAATAGTCCAAATAGTCTCAGTATACTCATAAGTCATAACTCAACAAGAAATTTTCACAACTAATTAAATCATTGTGTCTGTTATACACAATTTGGTTTCAAATATGAATCAAATACATCAATAAACCAATGTCAGTGCATCATCCATGGAGAAAACTAATATTGCTCTGGAGTATTCTTTGATCATATTTTGATCTATTCTAAGGTATTTTTTGATCACGTATAGCACACTGATTTGTAATTTAATATATAAATTCAAATTTCTTCTTGTTCTTTATTACTTCATAATTTAATCTTTTAAAGTGTTATGTATTTATATAACAATGCATGTTTTAAATATCACCTTATTAACGCTAAAGTTCTGCATGAAACTATTCTAGTAACCACACTTTATAATATTTTTACTTCAGACATTCCAAATGCTACAACTTTTGGCTCTTTGCTGATGATACTGGTATAATTGCATCTGACCAAAATTCTAAAATAGCATTCTTTAAACTCCAGTCATTTTAACCAACTACAAACTTGGTTCTTAAAATGAAGAATAAAAATGAATGAGTCAAAATCATCCCACATCACCTTTACATTATGTCCCACATGACTTTTCTTTGATCTGTATCAACAAAAGACAAATACCAATTGAACAATCAATAAAATACCTTGGAATTTATCTAGATAGACAACTTACATGAGCAACTCATATTAAAACAAAAAGAAAAGGTTTAAATCAATAGGTTTTATTAATTGCATTTCCTATTAAAATCCAAATTATCATTGCAAATAAATAAATATATATTAATATACAAACTAATCATCCACCCTCTGACTATTTATAGAATCCAATTTTGAGAAGCATTCAAAAACTCAAATACAAAACTTATAGAATCGTTCAAATTAATATCCCTCAGAATAATAAAAATGCTCCATTGTATGTTAGTAATCAAACACACCTTATTTATGATAATTTCTATTTAGCATCTAAATTTTAAAAACGATTCTTTAATAAACTATATAATCATTTAAAATTAAAAAAAAAAATCAATTTTTGAAATCAGATTGTAGAGAATTTATTAATATTATTATTATTTATGTATATATGTTTATAGAATGATATAAATGGATATTTTCTCTACTTATGTCTTTTTTATTTCATTTTTTTTTCTTTTTATCAAATTTACTTTAATATTATTTCAGATTGTAAATTTAAAAAAATAAAAATAATTAAATACATATTATTGTATCTCTACATTTATGTAAGAATAAAAAAAATATAACCAGGTACAAATATGAAAAATGTAAATTACATAATATTTTAAAATAGTAATGTAGATTTAACATAATATAAGTACTTATGCAATAATAAAGAAATTAAATAATTTTTATCGCTAAATTTTTGTGCAAGATTTTTCTTTTAAAATTTAACAAAGTATACATAACTTTTGAATGGGAGATAAACCCTAAACTATTATCAATGAACAAAAAACATGCATTTCATGTATTTTTTATGCTCTAGAAAGGCTACAAAAGACTAGATCCCCACATCCCTATTTGTTTATAGACAAAAATGGAAAAATCAAAGCATTAATCTAGAGAGTAATTATTGTTGAAATTCACTTAAAAATCAGGTAGGAAAGTTTTTTTGTCAGGGCAGTGTAATTCGTTCTAAAATTTGTTTAACATTTATGATCTACATGGCGATTGTTGTAATCATTTAATTGGTAAAAAAGAATTAGGTACCTACTGTTGTAATACTATCATAAAGATAAATGATTGTAAATATCACAATAATGCTAGTTAGGTATATTAGTAAGAATTTGAAAGTCATATGGCAAAATTTAAGTAAATTTAATTAGGTAGTTTTAAATAATTTAATAATTTTCAATCACCTTGCCGGCGTGCCGCGCGAGTCTCGTTATCAGTTCTAAGCATTCGTGTAGATTGACCTCTTCGTTAGAAGTGTTAGAACCAGACATGTTAGTTATTTACTTTATTATAAAGTTAGATAGTCGGAGGATGAAAACAGTATCGTGTTTCAAGAGAGGTCGTTTTAACAGCAACTAATTAGCTCGGTTGTAATGGAAAATTGTCGTTTTACTCGTCTTACGTCTGATGAATGATGAGTGATGACGTCGAAAACTAACACTTAACAGCAACTGCAAACAAGTCACTAGTCAGAATCCTAACTTTTTGTCGGCAAAATCGGCTAATAATGATGTAACTACAATACCACAGATAACAAGTTAAAAATCGTTAATTTGCATTGATGGTTACTGCGGTCGTGGTCGTTAGTTAACTAAATATATTACAGTATATTTATTCTAAAATAATTTATCTACAGAATGACAGAATATATTATAATTAATTTAATCTTAGGTCTTAGTCCATAGAAAGGTTTCTAAGCATATAAATATATAATATTCTTATTTCTTATGACTCCTGTAGTCAGAAGAAACGAAATATTCCATGGAAAAAACGCGAACATTGACGAGAGTGCCGGACGCATCCGTCACGCCCGAACGTACCGTTGTGTTTGCACTGTTTGCAGTTCGCTTTGTCGATGATACTATTACCTATATGGTGCCTACTACCTACCGTTTATAAATTATAATATAGATAAAATATAAACTGTTCGATGAAATAGTAAACGACGCGTATCGCCGTTTCATCACAGTTTTGATTTGTTTAATCATTCGATTCTTGCTGGTCTGAACTGTGAAGGTGATTGACGCTACGCTGGATACCGATCGTTTTTAAAAACGGCTAGCCTGGCCTACGTCGAAAACGTCCTAATGTGCACTGACATATTCGACCTGATGTAAACAGCACGGTCCTGTGAGTATCGCATCGTCTCGCGACAGTCCGCTGTCCTAATATTAGCAATAATAACAATTTTTTATGCTCAACATTTGTCTCTAGGCTACAGTGAGCTTATTCTATCTATATTTTATATCCCCAACGTAAGACTCGATGTCCTTAAAATTTTCAAATTGCTGTGTGCGATTTCACAGTAAATAAATATGTATATTATTACTGCTTTGTAAAATTTGTTGATAAATGTCGAGTTCACTATTTTTATGAATTTTCGTAACTTTTTTCAATTAAATAGCTAATAACATTAAAATAATGTCAGCCATTAAAAATAAAAAATCGTAATTATTATTGTTTCGTTTATTATTTTTATTAAATATTGTAATAAAATATATGACTTTAGAAATAAGTTAATTAAAGCTAGTACCCATATTATATAAAATAGGCAGCTAGGAATTGGGAATTTAGAAAGCTGTAATATTGTATATTTAATTATATTTTATTGGTCGAACAGACTACACTAGTTATTATGGTATTACTTTGTAAATTATAATCAAACAAAATATTGTATCTTGTAAGTTATTGTATCAACCCCCCCCCCTCCAAAAAAAATTATACAATTAACTATTTAAAGAATTCAATTGTTTTAATTTGTTTTGTCTTAAAAGTTTTAAATATTTTAATCATAAATACATTTTGTATTATCTTGCTGCCTATTTTTAATTACATCCTTATTATCAAATCAATTTCAAATTTAAATATTTTGTACCTAAAAAAATGTTTTGCTTAACTCATTTTTAGAGCTATAATAACAACATTTACGTTTTTATATAATACTATTAAGAGTATGAATAAATGTAATTACAAATAATATATTTGTTTATAGAATTTTGTATATTAATGGGAAATTATATTATTTTGTTTTACCATTGTTCTTAAGAGCGGCAACGTGTTTTTCATTTGGTAGGGGGGCAAAGTATAAAATTTAATTACAACTACCACCCACAAATTTAGAACTAGTGCCATCATATTAAAATTTTAATAGTGGAAGTGGTACTAAATAATCACAAGTTTCATGATTATATTGTGAATGTAAGCTCCATAAAGTCTTACAATTAGTATATTTTTAAGATTTATACCCCTCCATCTAACCATCTGCCACAATTACCTTAATTAAATATAAGAGCCCTATAAAAGTATGTATTTGGTGCCTTAGATATTCTGTTAATATGTTAATTCAATGAAACTTCCATATTATAAAATCTCATGAGCTACGGCAAAAAAAGAATTTTTAATAAAAAATAATTCAATAAATAAAATTAAATTTATTTGGTTTTTAAAAATATTTTGTTAAATTAACAAAAGGTTTTATTGTATAACTTAATTAATTAATAAATTTTTAAGAAATATATAATCTGTAGTTTGAGATACAATAAGAATATACGCTAAATTACAGCGATAGTGAATTATTTAATAGAAGTCATTCAAAAATAATAATTTTTTTTTTTAGTTAATGGTTATTTTCCATGCCAGATAAATCATGTTTAATTCAGAATTGTTGTGATATTATGGTCAATGATACAGATTACCAACAATTAAATATCAGCGCCGATACCATGTTAGACAATGATTACGAACCTGGTAATTTATTTTTAAATTTTATATACACCAACAGCAATGGTAAGAAAAAAATATAATTAAGTAAAAAAAAATATTTATAAATATTTATTTCAGTTTCGGTAAATGAACAAGAAGGAAATAATTTTGATAGCTATGAAAATAATGAAGAAGTGCAAGAAATTTATGAAACTGATATTAATGTTGAGCAACCTAACAGTAAGTTTTGTAATTTTCTAATTTTTGATTATAAGTAGGTACCTAAAAGAAAATAACAGTTTTAATTTTTATAAATGTTATGTTGTGTTTTAGACATTTGGGATGATAATTCAATTCGTTATTTGATTTACTGTTGGAGTCAATTGAGAGATCAGTTTGCAAATTGCCCAAGTAAAAAGAAGGAAACACTATGGCAACTTGTGTCAGAGCGTTTGGTGGATCGTGGTTTTTATTTTGATGCACAGGCATGCCACACTAAATGGCGTAGTCTTAAAAAAGTTTACATGTACAATAAAACTCGTAATTCAAAAAAGGATGGAAATAAACACCAAGTTACTTGGAATCATTATTCTGAAATGGATAAGGCTATTAAAGGGATTTCTTTTGAAATTTCAGGTAAAATAATGTATGAGTTATTAGTATTTTAAATTTCAAACTAAATGTTTTTATAGATATTGAAAACGATGATAATGATGATGATGATGATGATGATGATGATGATGATGGTGGTGATAACAATGGTGAAAATGAAGATGATGACGACTCAAGAGAAAATACAGATAACATTGGGGAATATGAAAATGCTGATTCAACTAGTAAACAAAATACATTCAATTATCTTGAGTGATTTTATTATATTTAACTAAATCAGTATTTTCATATAGGAAGCTATGTTGATAAAACTCAATGGACAGTTGATTCAACTAGGGAATTGATTCGATTGTTTGGTAAAGACAGGAAGAAATTTTCAGCTGTCAGTCAAGGAGGAAAACAGTTGTTGTGGGAAAATATTGCACATCAGTTTTCACTTATAGGATATCACTATTCAGCTAATAATTGTAATGACAAATGGCGTAATTTAAAAATGACTTATAAAAAGAACAAGCAAAGGGCTATCAAATATGGAATAGAATATGTTAAATGGTGTTATTTTAAAGATATGGACAACATATTTAAAAATACTCCAGATGAATGTAAGAAAGCCTATTTTAATGTATTTTAATAGTATTAAAATTAATTTATATTATTATTCTATAGCTCCAGAACTTAATGATATAATTACAGTATCTTTAATTGATGATGAACTCATTGATATTAAAAAAGAAAATGAAGATTATGAAAACTTGAATGTTGTTGAAACCAATGAAAATAATGAGGAAGAACCTAATGAATCCCTAAGTGGTAATTTATCAAAATAATTATTCAACATTTTTTTTGTTTTTATGTAATTCAATCCTAAAAAAAAAATGTAGCTAGTACATCAGATATATGGACAGAACAAGCAACTAAATGTTTGATTGAGTTATGGGGTCTTTACCGTCCACGATTCCTGTTGGCTGCACAAGGCAAAAAACGTTTACTTTGGAATGAAATTAGTAATCAGTTACGTAAAAATGGTCACAACTATTCTGGTTTAGTATGTGATCGTAAATGGCGTCTCTTAAAAGCAAATTACATAAAAAGAAGAGAAAAATATAAAAAATCAGGAGTGAACAGTGTAAAGTGGCAATATTACCATGATTTAGATAGGTTACTAGGTGTACCTGCTGAAAGTAGTAAGATATTATAATTTCTAATTACTAGTTAGGTGCATTTTTATTTTTATTTTAACTTTATGATTATAGTTTCCTGGAGTATGGACTCTACTATGTGTTTGATAGATTGCTTTGATAACCATAAAGAAAAGTTTATGAATGCAGCAACTGGAGAAAAGATCTTGATATGGAAACAAATATCCGAAGAAATGTCTCAAAATGGTTTTAATTATACTCCCAGAGCTTGTGATAACAAATGGCGTACATTGAAAAATCGTTATAACAAAAATAGAATGCGAACAAATAGGAATAAAAAAGTGATTTGGGTTTACTATAATAAAATTGATTCTGTACTTAGAGGTAAATTATTATTGTTAATAACAATTCTCAAATTGGAAGTAAATAATGTTTTTATAAACTTTAGAAATTAATAAAAAATCTTTAAAAGATGAATTTGATAATGGTGACAAAAATAATCAAACAAACGAGGTTAATGAGTTAGATGAACATAATTACATCAGGACATCCAAACCAAGTTGTTCCAATAAAACAAATTCAATCACTGAACTACAGACAATGTTTAAGTTGAGAAATAAGGAATTTGACCTAAGGTACACATTTATAAAATTATTAGATGGTTTTACGTTTATGTAAATGTCTTATATTATTATTTTTATTATCTACCTAAATAATATAATTGTTATTATTATTATTGTTTATATTTGGTCACGCTGTGTGCAATAAGCATTTTTTGCATAGGTATGTTTTATTATTATAATTATTGATTGTATATGTTTCATTGGCATTACATTTTTGCAGCTTATGTCATAAAACACTATTGCTAGGCAACAACATAATTTTTTGTATCAATATCGTTCAAATTTTTCTGAAATCGTATCGAGTTATCGATATCGTTGCCCAGCTCTAACAAATTAGACTGTGTATTATGGAATATCCAGTGGTACTATACCGTGTTCCTCAGTCAGCAAAATATTCCTTTTAAGATAACATTATAATGGATTATAACACGTGCACCAAACGTTATCGGCTAATTTATTATAGCTAAACCTACAAATGTCAAATAGTAAATATCATGTATTTTTCTTGAAAAATATTATTTTCGATATCACGATATCGACATTGTATCGAATTATCGATATCGTTGCCCAGCTCTATAAAACATGGCACTGGCTAACAAATTTAGTCAAAGAATACGAGACCGTCAAATTGTTATTGCCTATGAGTCTGGCATAAAATACCGGCGAACTGACCAACACTCACTCTTGCGCTTTTTTTCGACACTAGTAAGACCCACTCGGGCAGACTTACGTGCTAGGAAATAATTCCTCCTTAACCGTTAATGGGCCGTTGTGACTTTGCGACCTATGTTTTATTTTCATTAAATTAATGTATTAAAAAGAAATGTTAAATTTTAGTTTTACCTATCACTACCTTATTTTTTTCGACAGTAATAAATGAAAATTTATTATTTGATTAATTTATTGATGAATATCTGTTTTTATTTTTAAGGTTGAAGGAAATGGAAGATAATTTTAACAGCAGAGAAAAAGTATTTGAAGGACTTCAATTACAGATGTTAGAAGCTCTCAAAAGGTCAAATGAATTAGAAACACATAAGTTAAAGTTATTGGAACAATTAGTTTCAAGATTACCACCCCATAACTTATAGCTCATTAATGTACATATTAATCAAAAATATTATCAGAATATTTTCCCTGTATATAAATATTAATTGGTAATTAGTAATTATAAATCTATCATAATTTAATGTTTACTTTTGTAAATTAATTTAATTCAATTATATTATGTCTTATACATTTTGTACAAAGTTGTATAAATATTAAATATATCATACATTATTTATAGAACTTAAGATTTTAATTTGGAGCATATTTCTCGGCGTTTTTGAACACTATACTCATCATAATAATCACATTTGAAAGTGCAGCATTCATAAGGTGGACAGTGTATGTCATCATTGTTACCTAAACATAGGTTGTGTAAGCAACAAGCTGCAAATATTAGTATGGCAAACTTGTCTTGTCCCCATAAATCTAAGCATCTATATAAAAAAAAAAACCGTTAATTTGTGTTGGGTTAATGCTGGTATTTGATTTTATACGTACAATAGTCTTGTGAATCTCCCCAATAGTTTTCCAAATGCTAACTTAATGATGTTTAATGGTACCTCAATGGCATCGTTATAGGTATTTTGTGATATTGTATTACAAGTATCACCGGAAAATGGAGTCATTAAATTGGGTAAAAGGGGGAAACAACATTGTCCGACAATATGACTCCAGCTGTTGGGAAACAGTGTGTCTGGATCATTAAGAATCATTTCAGCTAATGGACTTTCTAGAAATGTTGACGTGGTAACCGATGATTTGAGTAAATAACTGGTGAAAACATTATAAAACTGATATTTATTGTTGCATACACACTGAAAATAGATAGCATTTAATATAAGTTACACATTATTAATAATACAAAATAAATACTAGTGTAATTTTGTCATCTAACCTGAATCGCGATTGAAGATCCTTCTTTGGTATGTTTGGATGGATTGGCTGTGCAAGTTTTTTTCAAGTCAACCATTCCAATGACTCCAAGTATACCAGGAAAGTTATTTCCAGGCATTTCATTGAATGCTTTTATTTCTGAATCAGCTTGTTGGTTGATTGGCCAATAGATAAATTCACCCATACGTTTAAACAATGTAGTTGTGACGTCATTAACACATTTATGAGCTGTGCTAATAGCAACGTTAAATTTTGATCCAATTTCCCTAAATAACATAAATTAACTTTGTATGTACAGAATGTCCAATGTGTCTAATGCAACAAACTGTAATAATTATTTATACTTGTAACTTAGAACAGTTCCCAAATATGTTAGAGTAATCAGCAATTGTTTTTCAACATCTATTTCAGTCCTCTTGTATGCCATACTTCCGTATTCTTGCATCAAATGACGACAAATTATCTGTGAAATATATATACTTAATATGATTTTGATATAATGAGAAGAGATGTGTTCTATTTTAAATTAAATATAAAAATTACTTGAAATGAACTTCTTGTGACAAAAAATTGATTTTTGAAATTTGATTCTTCTAATTGTGAAAATTGTAAAATCAATGGACCAATAGATGAAGACATTATTTTGTTAACCTTGTGGTCAACTCTGTTTTCACAGTCATCTCTGTACTTTTGATCTTTTCTATTCTCATAATCATCTATGTATTTCCAGTCATCTCTATCTTCATGATCATCAATGTTCTTGTGGACTTTTCTATTAATAGCTTGCAAAGGCTTGTGTAGAGTTTTACAATCGTCAACTTCCATACATGATAATGCAAATTCTATTTCTAATTGTGTGTTTATTACCTTGGAGTGCAAAATCGTGTTGAGTAATCTTTTATTATCTAGAAACATAAATATCAAGTTGTAAGTTACGATTTTTGATGTTTGTACATGGAGTAGCCAACAAAAATGTTTAAAAATACATAAATATTACAAGGTGATTAATTTAGTACCTAGATTACTTTTTGGTGATGTCTGCTGGTTATGATGTCTGTATACATAGTATGCTT
The DNA here is from genome assembly GCF_002803265.2 of Melanaphis sacchari. Classification (NCBI taxonomy): domain Eukaryota; kingdom Metazoa; phylum Arthropoda; class Insecta; order Hemiptera; family Aphididae; genus Melanaphis; species Melanaphis sacchari. The sequence continues at coordinate 710,565 of NW_020270613.1, forward strand.
TGACAACACGAAATATCAAATGAATCACATAATTAATGACACGAGTTGGGAGAATAAACAAATTTGCATTGCTTTTATTAATTTTTTTTTTTATTTATGCACAAACAAAAATGAATAAATCGAGTATCGTCTCATCATTTGCAAAATTAATTTTATTAACAAGTAGAGTGTAATGTTTCCAGTCAATTGAATTAAGTAAAAAAAAAAAAAACTAGTTGTAATTTTTAAAGTTAATTTAATGTATATTATAATATGAAAAATAAAAATTACACATTTTAATAGGTTGTTGTTACAAATATGTTTGTTATCATAGCGATATGTTTGAAAATATGAAAAACTCTGAGTACTTACATCTAGTTCCTTAACATATTATTTTTTAGAATTTTATATTCTATTATTGATTATTGAGAGTTACTCACAGATTAATGAAATATTATTTCCAATTAATAATTTGTCTATCTCAATATATATACAATATTTGTTCATTTCTTAATAAATGTGCCATTTATATAAGGGTGGTCAACCCTATATAGTTGGGAGTAAAGAGTAAAGAGAAAAATACTAATAAGCCATAATCAATAAATTTAATTAAGCCAAAAAGATGTATTAAATATAATTACACACTGTCATGTTTTGGGATGAAGCCTTATTCAAGGACTTAGCATTTTATTCATGGAAAACTTAAAGTCCATGTTGTACTTAGTTTAGTTTGAAATGTTTGTTTAGATAGCTGAAATAATTAGGAATTGTATGTTCAATTTATTTGTAGGTAAAATTTAACACATAAAAAGAAAAAAAATAATATAAGATATTTAATTTTTATTAGTTATTTGAAGTTACATAAAAATCAATTGACAAATGTATAAATAAAAAGAAAAAAAAATTAAATACAATTAATACTATATGAGGTTTATGATTTTAAATAGTAAGGTAATTATAATACAACGCTTTAAGTTAGTAAGTATACCGTTTATCAAAAAGGAAAACTTAAGATTGTACAGGCAAAAAAAAATATTGCCACTCAGACTTTCACCCTAAGATTTTAATTCTATAAAGTTTGTTCTTTATAGTATAGTATACATAAATGACAAAAGTAGAAAAAATTAAAATTAAAAACTATCACAAAATAAAAAAAATATCACATGGTAAGTTTTGAAAGAAAACAATAATATCATAATTAAAAGTACATGAAAAAAGTGAGACCAAGTTTTCAGTTTAATTTGCTAGGAATAAAAAAAAATAAAAATATTGTCGCTTAAATTAAGATAAAAAAAAACTAAATTTAAAAATGTGTATGCTTGTATAAGCTATTATAAATCTAAATATTACACTATTGAGTATTTAATGAATATATTATATATATATAAAAATACTCAATTATTATATTTAAATTTAAAATTATTTACATCTTTATTTATTTAGTAATATTCACAAGTTAATTATACTAAACATTATATTAATAAAAATTCATAAACTCTTTATGGTAAAATAATAGGTATGCTGGACTCCTTAATATGTCTTCAAATTGTACTAATTTTACAACATTATCATTGCATTGATACCAATGGCCCATGTGTTGTATATAAGACAAATAATGTCCTCCATTTAGAAGACCTTCATGACAAATTACAGCATACAGTTTATAAATGAACTCACGGAAAGCAAAACACTCATCAATGAAGGTACTACCAGTTACAGTTTTTTTTTTAATAAATTTGTTCATATCTAATGTTTCTGGAAATTCAACAAATGTAGTAATTTTATTTGAAACATTGTCTGATGGCTGTCCAAATCTTTTTAAAATAAAACACAAAACCACGGGTAAATGTTTTAAAATAAGCTGTTTGGTCGATAATTTTTTTGTTTGGCAATTTGTGCAATCCAAATCATTTAATAACTCTATCTGGCCAAATTGTTCTAAGCATGCAGTTAATGTTATATTCGTCGGGTATTTTCCTTTTTCATCCATTGAAAAGTAAATAGGAATATCATTGATTATGTCAATTTTAGATGACACATTGTTACAGCTCTGGCAAACAATGTCACTTTGCAAAACTCCTTTAAAAATTTTATGGATGATACACTGGCAGTTTTCCAGATGTTTTATATCCTTGTCATTTTCATTTTGTATTATTTCTTGTTTGTGTATGATATCCAATATGGCTATAAAACATTCATGTGCATCATGTTGTAAAGCTGATGCCATATACCAAGTATTATCCCAAAATATTTTTAACAACTTTTGCAAGCTAATTACATTGACTTGTAACTTGTAAGATTGCTGGTATATTCTGCTAATTTCACATGTTATACATCGACTGGGCTCTTTTAGAAATGGGCATACATGCTGGTCGGAAAGAACATAATTTCGTAACATTGGTGTATGCATTAGTACTTGAAGTACACTGTTCAAAAAACATGTATTACCCAAGTTAATAAATCCCGGAACTGGAGTAGCACTATCGATGTATTCAATTTCTTTACTGTTTCTCAGCAAGACAATGTCTTTTGTCTGTAAGGATTTATTTTTATAACAATATAATTCCTTATTTAATGAGTTAGCTAAATTCATAATTTCACCATCATAGGTATAGTCATCACAGTGAGCACAGAAAATATGACTAAATGTTAAGTTTATACCAAAACTATGTTGAGTGTTTTTGAAATGTTCAAGAAAGTGTGTGGGACATGCAAAACACACGCAATATAAACATGACAATAATCGCGCACCTTCAAATTTACACTCATGACATGAGGCCAATTTTTTTTTAGCACGTATTGAATCATCAGATTGACAAGATATAAAATTTAAATGAACAATACGATAATTATTCAATAACTCCTCATTTTTTCTTTGAACTAAATGTTCACAACCAATAACTGAATCCATTTTAAGGTAATAATTGATAAACGTTTAAATCAATAACTTACTACTGATGTTAGTAATTCTCATTGACTGGCTTAAATGCACATAGTTGAATATTTCCTTTTTACTCTGCCCCAACTCCAACAATAAGTATTCAGATAAAATGTCATTAGAACTTTTGTTAGTTAATGTTTTGTAATCTGTAAAAAAATATATAGTTAGTTAATTAATTATAAAATAATAAAACATTTAGTAAATAATCAAATAGAAATATATTTTTTTATATTTTATAAAAACTATACAGTTAATTATAATATATATTGTTAGATAATTTCAAAATGAAAATCTAACAAAAATATTTAGAAAGACATAAAAATTAAAACAGCAGTAGTAAAGATATTTAAATGTCTCTATTAATGAAGTCCAATAATTAAATTCATTTATCAACATTGGTATAGTTTATGGCTTCTAAAACTTTATTTTTAATTTGCTGATTTTATTCGGTTGTTGTTTCATTTAAAATTATAATGCTTAAAATGAGGATAATATAATTGTAATAATTTTTAATTAATTCATAATAATAACAAAACAAAATACAAATGTTACTAATTAAACTAAAAAATAAGAGAGAGAACAATACCTTATCAAACACATACTTATATTTAATAAAAATAATTGATTTTTAAAAATATAATTAGTAAATGATTATTTCTTTTTGAGCTGACTAATAATTGTAATGTAATATTTACAAATTAAAGAAAATTACTCACATTTCTAGGGTAAAATAGAATAAATAGTAAATAAAAGTTATTTCAAACATGAATATTTATGCATTAGTAAATAATAATTCAAGTTACCTTGAATTCGGACGATTAATTTGAAGGTATATAATATATATATAATGCATAAATGTTTTAACTATAGTATAGTTACCACAAACATATTATCTGTCTGCATAATTTAGATAACAGTCCTAGATCATAAACTATTACAATTATAATATAAAAGTAGAATATTTTTAATAATTGTATAAAAGTAATTATATTTATTATTAGGCACTGCTTTATTTATGGTGTAGACAACCTTAATTGTATAGGGTAAAATAGCTATAAGAACATGGACATGGTAAAACTCCTCTTTAACTATAGAATAATGCAGTAAAATTGCAGATAAGATAATAAAGCTATAACATTCACATGATTAATTTGAACACAAATGTACATTATGCGAGTCATATTTATGCTTTTATCTTCAAATGAATTGTAGAAATAGAACCCATAACAATTTTAGCTTACAACTTACTCAGAGTCTAAAAATGGCAACAACACCAATAGAACAAACTAACATTAATCGAGTAGAATTAAGTTTTTTCTATCGCACTTTCTGTATTGTAGAAACACACCAACACCAGAATACAAATTTGTAACGGTGGTTACACTTACCCGCAGCTGTTTGTTGTCTCGACGGCGTATCGACCACCGCACTTGCTTCGCTGGAAGGATAGACGTTACCGCGTCCAAACAATCTGTTACTGTCACTATTGTCGGACATCACACACACACTCTTGAATCACAAATGGCACGCGCAGATCGCACAACTGAATGCTACCACGCGTGAAAGGGCGGAAAAAAAGCTGGGGATAGATTGTCCACTCGGAAAGAAAACGTAAAAAATCCAATCATTAAACGTACACAAACCGGCAGCGGTATCGACTGTTATCACAAAATTCTCCGACAGCTGCTGTCCACCCGCGTGCCAATGTTATTATAATTCTATGTATAATCTCAATCATACCGTACTCAAAATACATGTGTATATATAAATTATTATTAGTGTACCATGTACTACTATACGTTATTCATATAATCAACTACTATAATACGTCACACGACGTGTTTATATATAATAGTAATAGTAATAATCGTATGCGCCGTAGAGACTAGAGATAAACGGATATAATCATGGATGGCCAGACGTTAAAAACACGTCACGCGAACGCTCCACACAATATATTCAGGAACTTCAGTGCGGGTCGCGGGCACCGTCGCCAGTCAGCTGCTGCTGTGTTGTTATCGTCGCTTGTCGGTTGCACGAAAACATTATAAATTTCTTTTGAGAAAAACGGCAGCAACTGTTGGAAATCTCAAAGGAAAGCGAGCGATAAAAATTACTGTAACCGTTTCATCTCTGAGAGATGCATTCTGTAAGCGACGAAAATATTGTTAGCCACAGCCAATTTATTTTTAAACCTAGAGAGTAGAGGATACCCCATTTGCGCTGCCGCCTCACCCACCCTTTGATCCAAAGTGATACATCGTCCGTCTCTATGCGGCCGTCCCACTCCACCACTACCATAGTCTTTCGCACGGCTGATACCACAGTCACCTCAGTCACCGCCGTTGCATACATTGAGTGGAGGGGACGACACTGTACGCATTTGTTTTGGTTCATCGTTTTTAATCAGCCGCCGCCGCCCGATGAGTGCGCGTATTGTGATAACGGTACGCGATATTTGCGACGAGAGTTGTTTCTCCAACGCGCTGTAGTAGTTGTAGTAGTTACCTTGTTGGAATCGAAATTGAAAACCGAAACGTGCAGGCATTTACGTATTTTGTCGGTTTTCGCCGTTGTCGTTGTCGTCGTCGTCGTCGTCGTGTTTTGCTGTTTAGTTTCGGTTGATATCTATACCCGTCTGTTGTCGGTCTATTGGTTTTTTCCTGATCGTTGCAATACCGTCCAGTTTGGCAATCAAGTCTACTAAATAAGCGCCGAGTTTTTCCATGGTAATTCCCCGGGCACCCGATAGGCCAATTGTTTTTCCCGTTCAAGTTGTTGTTCTCTGGTAATTTTCACCAGAAGACTGCGCTTGTGGTGTGTGGTGGACCTCGATTTTTTAACTTCAGACACCCACAGATTAATCAAGATTTTCTTTATCGGTATTTAATCCTTTTCTATATTTTTACCGCCCTTCTAGTTAGTGGACACTATGAAGTCTGATAAAGAAAATCAAGTTTAGTACTAAGAATAGGTATTTGTTTATGAAATGGTCTGTTTGGATTGGTTTTCCTTCCAGCTTTAAAAAACATCAGAGCAGTTAAGACATTATTTAACACCTTATTTTCTCATAGTATTTGTTCTAAACACTTACAGTTTACTAGTATTAAATTATCTTGTTTAAGTATGTAGTATAATTAGTTATTTATTGTACTCCAGTCTAATTTATTTCTAAGTATTTCATGTATTTTTACCTTATTATATTGCTTAAATATTAAGTAAATCATGTAAAATAATTGATGCAGAATTGTTATTGTTATATATCTATTTGTAAATAATTTTTAATATCACAATAGATGTTTCTATGATTTCCCTACTATTTTCATCTAAACTAATGGCTATCAACAAACATAAACAAAATGTAAGTATCCATGATTTGATAACATTACTTCATTAATGTTATTTTGTGCTTTTTTAAAGGAATATATACATATTATTTGTTTTTATTGATGTAATACAACAATTAAATTAATAATTTGTTACTTGTGTTTGCTTTACTATTGGTCTTTAACATTTTGAAAAGTAGTTGTCTTCAGTGATGTTGAATATTGGCACCAATCAATATATTATATATATTGCTAATTATACCCCTGATATTCTAATAGGTATACAGTAATGCTCTTGCCAACAGCACATTAAGACAATATTTTTATTTTAAGCATCACCTATCAACAGCATGTTGTCATGATATATGCAATTCCAATACTTGAATGTCTATGGCAGAATACCAGTTTTCTTAAAAAATAAAAAAAAAATATTTAAGATTGTGCACATAAGTTCTTTTCAATAACATTTCAATATTTCTTCCTTTAATACTTAAATATTTTGCTATAGTCGTAAAGTCTCGAGAAATGTGCAGTGTAAATACTGAGCACCCACAAATTATTTGTTGATACAGTTGGTGTTACAACGTGACTAGCCCGGTTTACATTTCTACAGGACAGGTGCTATGTACCTACTGGTGGTTTTTTTTTAATAGAAAATACACTATATGCTAATATACAAATTACCCATGAATATTAAATAGCTAGGCACCTAGTTACTATGTATTGAAAAAAATAAAATAAAAATATTCTCTTTGTATTTTACAATATGATGTTATTATTTCAAATAACTAAATACAAATTGTAATTGTATGAAGTTTAATAACTTACAAACCATACTTTTATGTTAAGAAAAATATAAGTAATTTTAAATAATAAGATTTTTAAAATTAAAATTTGCACCATTTTTTGTAAATTTTGTATGAATAAAATAATAATATTTAATGAACAAAGGAAGAAGTTTATGAACACTATCTTCATTGGAATTTGTTTTTAAAGCAAGTTATACATTATAATGTATATTTGATATACATTTTATATTAAATGAGTAACAATATATATAATTTATTTATTATTTATTTATGGTTGAATGTATGGGAATGTTATTCTTGGATAGATATGAGAAAAAATATTAATTGTTTTACTGTTAAACTTTAAATTTATTTATCATTGATTATCTAAAATTACCTACCAACTTCTATGCAGCATATTACTACAAATAATGTGGTTAATGCTATTATATTTAATTTAATCTATTAATATTGTTTTAAATATTGATAAAAATAATATTTTTAACTAATATTTATATATATTATATACAAATAAATTTATTTTTTTTATAGAGAGACGTCTTAGACGTGCGTCATTAGCCCAACGATGAGAAAAAAAATTAAATTGGTGAGTGTTTTTTATTTTTTTCTAGATAAGATAAAACGAGTATAATTTGTTTATGTAGTTTTATCTCCATTAAGTCATTATTGGCACTATTAAGGTATTAATAATGTTCTATCTCTGTTAAATCAACTAAAAATATTTAGGTAAAAAAGTACCTATGTATTTTTGCAGAGTTGATCGCCAGATAGCGCAATAGTTTATATGTAATAATAACCTTAACAAGTAATAACTAATCTTTTGGATTTTTATTATTATATTTAATATGTATTGAATGTGAAACTTAAAGCAGACGCCTTGTTAGAATTTTTATAGGGGGGCGAGCGTTTTAATTGTATAATTAATATAATATGTGCGGGACTTTACATACTCCATTGTAGTCACCAATCTTTTTCAAATGAATAATATCAAATATGAAATATAACCATAAAGTAATATATATATATTTTTAAATCTGAATCATAAGTAGTATATTGTATATGTTGCGTAAATGCTAACGACGAGGGGTGTTTCAACACCCAAAACATTAACTTGGCTACGTCACTGCTAAAGATCACCTACGTTATAATTAAAAATATCTTTTGGTGATTTGAGTTTGTTAAATACATTAAACTACTGTTTTTTAACTTCTAAAAACGTCTAATAAAATTTGAACATTAAACACACATAACATAATAAATTATATTATTATATATTTATTTTTGTTTGAATTATAATCAGATATATATGGTATATCCTATGCCTTGTTAAGATATATCGTGTAGTTGATGAAAGGAAGGTTGTGGTTAGTTTAATGCTTACTTACGTTATTTACACAATTATTATGTGTTATGGCCTAAGATCTGCCAACTTAGTTGTGCGACATATTGAACCTCATCTATAAGAATTGATATTTTGCCAACTAAGTAGAAAAATCGTGAAAGTCTCGTGAAAAATAGTTAATATCATTATGATAAATCAAAATTCCATGTAGGATAAAATATCGGGTAAGTGTAATTATGTAACGAGTTTTTGTAATTAATTTTTAATCATAAATCATTGTACATGTAATTAATGGGAAGTATAATATAGGTATTGAAAAGTCTGAAAACACACTATATTAAGTTTGTTTTATTCTAGGAAACTAATTATTATCGCGTATATCAGTTAATATATATAACGTATATGATTTTTACTAATATTTTTAAAAAATAAAAAGAGGGAGAAAGTTTTTAATCGCTCTTCTATAATTACAGTAGGTGTCTATTGTCTAGTATACATCGCCATTGAATAAGTCACTGTAATGTATGTTTTAAATTTAAATTCAACGATGAATTATTGCTTACGAAAAACGGTTCTAAACGTAGGTAACCTATATTATTGAATATAATTTATGATATATTTTTGTGCTATTAAAGTAATTAATTTTACTATGAGTACATAATACGGTAAATTTATTTTTCATTAATATTTGTAAAAAAATAAATAAAAAAATCTACAAAAAGTCAAAATAATTTGAAAATTTATAGAAAATGCTAATATATATATATTTAGTGAAAATTTCTATGTTCGTTTTAAAAAAAATAATTTTGTCAAAAACGTGTGTACATTTTCCTATTCTCTTTAGTTTTTAAGAACAGTACTCGAATTTTTTTTTAATTTTTCAAAGTACCAACTAGATCTAATTTGTTTCCCAAACCATCTCTATATTGAAAATCGAAACATTTTTACAGCCCCAACGGGTCGTCATGACAGATATACAAAAAAAAAATATTATTTTCTTCTTGTATTAATAGAACATTTTTATTTATCATTGCTAAGATTATGTTTGTAATTTTTATTTAATATTTCTTATATATCCTTAGTTATTTAGTTATATGTTTACAATTATAAAAATCTAAGACAATAAATTATTACGTCATAGTTGTTCGTTATTTAAGTATTGTCATTCATTTAAAAGCGTTATTTAAAATAACAAGTTCTGAACAAAATTAAATAATGTAAAATTATTATTAAAATCAAAGATTCCCAAAAAACCCGGATATTTATAAGGATTACCAGATTATTATTAAAAAATTTAACTAATGATTTTATTAAAACTTAAAACTTGAGAAGTATGTCGTAATACAAATAATTTGTGATTAAATGTTTAAATCTTTATATATACAAATTGTTTTTTTTTATGTGCACTGGGATTTATGTGAAACAATTTTTGACCATGCTTAATTAATTTCATTTACTAAAAATGTTTTTGAATTCATTAAATTTACAGCCAGGGGTCATTATTGCTAGTGATCATCGGGTAGTATCGAATTTTCGAAATAACTATTACCACGTAGGTATACAGTAATTTGATGTTTAGTTAAGTAATAAAAGTTGCCTGTACCAGTATGTAGTTTTAGGTCTTAGAATTTATTTTTAGAATAACTAAAGATATTTTCTTAAAATAAAATCAATCATCGTTTTTAAATTAAAAAAGCTTTCTCAACAGTATTGAAATAAAATCTTAGTAATCAATAATCTATTTTATATATTCTTGACATGAAATCAGATTTTATATTGTTTTGATTTTATAATCAACAGTTATAAACAATGTTAAAGAAATCTTAGAAAGTGTAGTTTTAACAGAGTTTCTTTCATAAACGTTTTTGAAGTAAGTACATGGTGATTTGCGTTTGGTTAGTTCACCATTCTGGTTCTTAACAAAAAATATAATTGTGAATTAGTTAGGTAAGGTACTTAAATGTATTTTTTTCAATAATTGCATAAATCATATATAAAAATGTCTGTTTTAAAATTTTAAATATTGCTAAAAATTATCATTATAAAACATAATTTTTTAATTGTAAAGTATTTTTTATGTATAATATTATGATTTGAACCTGTAGGCTTCTAAGACATGTTCGTTTTCATCATTAAACCAATTTTGTATTGGTTTCTTACTACAATTAAGCAAGAATTTTTGTAATATCGCAGATATTCCCATTTTAAATTATTAAAATTTCATTACATAGTATACACTTTATTGAAATATATTTACGGTCTATAATGGCATAACGTATACACTATACTTATACGACTAAAGCAAACATGAAAGCGAGCTATCATAATGTCTCGTTAAATAAAACTTGACCTTATTTAAAGTATAATTATTAATAAATGTTGTGTTGTTTTCATTAAATCTAGAAAATGATAAAAAAGTTGTTTTGAATATTACCTAAACATTTTATCGTAAATGTCTTCTACTATGCTTTGCACGTGTATTTCGTGACAAATAGTAAAATTAGATGCTTTTGATTATTGATAATTCGGAATAAACTCTTTTTTGTAGCTTAAATGTCTAATACATTCACTGTTATCAGGTAAAACTGTTCTTTTCACGTGCAATGAATTTAAGTTATTTATTATAACACGCACAGTTTTCTCAGTTTATTTTTTTCGTTTTTGTTCTGTAATACGGTTTCCTAGGTTTTACTCTTAAATTTATTTTTCTAATGCTAAAATCCAGAAGATTATTTTAATTTTAAACTCTAATCAAATTGATAAAATGTTAATATATCAAATTCTGAGTGAAGCGATAAATGTATTATTGATTTACAATGATATGTGATTGTGATTGTCTGTGTATGTGTATTATAGGTCCACGTTGTTAAACATAAATAACTGAAAACTTGAAAATTTCACCAAACATTCATATTAGCATCTATTCGAAATTATATGTCCTTTGAAAATATTGAAATTTATTGTAGGTAATATTTATAAATATTTTAAATTCTTGTCTTTTTTAATTTTTTTCAATTGATGTATAATAAAAAAATTTTTTGAGAGTAAAAATATTTAAAAATGTAGCACAATATGTTTTTTTATAAATTTATATTACTATGATTAAAAAATATCGAAAACACAATTATATATATATTTTTTTAAAGCGTTATGAATTAAACGGTTTTTAAAAAATGAAAATAAACGTATTTTTTAAAATTTTTATTCAAATATCTACATTTACGGTTGAAAATTAAATGAAAGATTTCTCATCAGTTTTCTTAAGCGTAAATATTGACGACTTTGAATACTCAGACGTAAAATAATGTAAAAACTATTAATTTTAGAAAACTAGATACATTTTACCATTTCTTCATTTTTTTGTATACTTTATATAATATAGGTATTGAGACTATTTTGAGTTATTTATGAATGTTTTTATAATTTTTTGTAAAAAATGTTATGCTTAATGCTTAAAAAAAAGCTAGAAAATGTTTACAAGATCCCACCAAAGTTTTTTTTTATAGAAATTTAAAAATATTGAAAATACTTTGCCATAATTTTTTTATTAAGTAGTTGAAGTTCAAATTTTGATAACATTTGTTAAATCGTGAAAATTCATAAATCACAAAATTCATAATTCATAAATTGTTGAAAATTTATATAAATGTTAATTTTAATACTAATATCTTGAAAATTTTTTATAAGTAAAGTTATTCTAACATATGCATAAAATTCTCAAAAATAAATATACACAGTTTTTTTTCCATAGATATTTGAACTTCATTTTTTATGTAAATTGATATATGAACATAAAATAAGAATTGTAGTTATTTTGTTGTAGTTCAGAAAAAATCGTTCTCAATGCATGACATTTCACCATGATGTATATTATTATTTATTTCTTATTATACAGAATGACATTTTCAAAATATTTATACTTATTTTATATCATTAATGAATTTACACATTTATGCGGTACTTCAATATTGAATTATAAGTTATTAACGTCTAGCAATATTATATTAACTAATATTATAGTAATTACTGAATAGCGTATAAGTGCCTGTATGAATGGTTTACGAAGCATATTTTGTCTAGTTATTTGCTAGGTAGTTATACAGCTTTTAGAATGTTAATTTATCACTGGCTTGTTAAAATTATTACATATCTACTCGTATTTATATATTAAATATTTCATGATATTTTGAATAATATACATATATATATATATATATATATTTATCATCAAAATATTATAAGTAATTATGATTATCAAAATTGTTATCATTAAATTTTAGCTAAGCTTTATTTTTTTTTTTAACCGAATACATTTTATGTTCCGCAATATATCTTAAAAAAGTGATTGAAATTTAAATATATTTGAGAATTATCTAAATGCTATGAGACACTTTAATAATATTAACTTTTAAATTTATTTCATATAAGAAGCCAAACTGCTTTTATCATACAGTATATCATATCAGTGAACTATTTATAACAAAATATTAAATGTTCTGTTAAAGAATATATAATGATAAAACATATGTATTATACTAAAGACAATATACATATATAATAGTCGACAAAGGTATACATTTCAAATCATGTGTAAAATATTATGTATTTTTATCCATGCATGAAAAACTGTTGACCGTGTTTAATATTATAAAAGGTGTATAGTCAATACTGAAATGTATAAAAATATATGATCGATATTATTACATTTGCTGCATTAATATTATACCTCATAGGTTTTTAATTTTTATTATAATTTATTTAAATAGGCTCTATTTATTATTATTGATTGAATATTCATTAATATGCTGTTTATGTGTAACAAGTTTAGGTATAAGTAAATACTTGATCAAGCATACGTTTTGTTGAATAATTTTGAGTTAGTTTTTCACGAAGTTAAGTTTATAACTTTTTTTTAAGTTTATTAAAAATTGAATCGTACAATTATTAAACTATATTCTAATAGATAATATTAATTGAAAGACAATTCAAATATTTTGTAAAGGTTTTAGAATTTTTTATCTATAATTTTATTATCAAAACAATTCTATATTATTTTAAAACGGCACTTTGTATAGGCAATTTAATATCATTGCAGCATTCAATATCTTAAAATCTAACTTGTTGTTTCTATTTCTATTATAAATAATAAAGTATAGTTTTAATTTGTATCTTCAATGTGATAATGCAAATTATATTTAATTAATTATTATAGATTTTATTTAATTAGTATTTTATTTTATTATTAATATGTTATTCGTTTATCATATAATTATTATTTTAATACCATTAAGTTTAATGTGTAAACAACAAAATTTAGAACGTCGTTTCATCAGAAAATTAAACATAGTATGTAATATATAGATATAGTGTAACTGGTGTATATTCTTAACTTTTAATAAATTAATATTATAGTATTATAAAATAAATATTTTATTGAAAACATATGAACTATTTAAAAAGTAAAATTTATTATTTTTCTTTATAAACTGTTATTTTTTGTTATGTCATAATTTAAATAAATATTTTTGAATTGCATATCATATTTAAAATATATTTATGATTAATTGCTTGATAAAATTCATATGAGTGGAGTAGTAAACTAGCATTTTGCGGGGTATCGTATCATTCCATTCTGCTATCTTAAACATTATATATTTATAACTTATAAACTACTCGTCCGAATTTAGATAGAATATTCCAAAAAATATTCAGAATATAAAATTAAAAATGTGTATTTTTATTCAAAAAAAAAAAAAAATATATAAAAAAAATATTTGATTAAAAAATATTGTTTTATTTTGATTGAAAATTATGTACAATCATTTTTTTTTAAAGTTTATATATTTTGAGATAATGAGTGTTGTTTTATAAAAAAAAAATCACTTAGTATTATACGTATATATAAAAAGTCAATGCTTTAATACAAATTTCATGCTTCGGGGGACTTGTGCTCATTGGGATTTAAAATACATTTTAATGCTGGAAAGTGCCACATTTATCGAAATATTCGGGATGTAATTTCGATAGAGAAATGTTTTAGGAATCAAGATAGTAGTGGAATGTGGCGGGGTTGGGCTGTAGGACAAGCAGAAGTATAAAAATATTATTGTAATTTTTGACACGCAAAAAACATTTCGACAAACCTAACTTAACCTCACTGTTTCTGCGATCGTAAATTATTATACTTTTTAGACGAGAAAACGTCATTGTTATACAATAATAATAATTATTAAGGTATACAGGTTTCAAAACAAGGCGCGTTTATTAAAATAATGTAGTAATATATTGTTTTGTCTCTAAAACGGCTGTTCAAAGTTTGGTTCTTTGCTGGAATCTTATGATTTTAATTATGCAATTCACTATCTCGTTTGCACATCTGTTGTTCTCAGTACAAAAAACTAATAGGCAGAAGAAATTGACTATAAAATATTATAATGTATAATGGTTGTAGTATCGAATTCAACTTTCTCACGTTGTGACGCCCTTTCGCGGTATATTGCGCTGGATAATATTATCTTAACCAATGTTGCGACACACCTGTTAAACTGTTTGTAATATGCCCCACGTACCCGAGACATAATCATAGTATATATAGCGTTCACTGCCTATTGCACATAAAGAATATAGTTTTTGTGGCATATGCGTTCTTATACGTGAAATGACAAAGCACGGTTTGCAAGTGTGCCGGGGGTGGTTAAAAAGGCAAAAAAAAACATTACGGTCGGGTTTTGGCGTGAGACGACGGTTGCGGGGTCACGGAGGCGTGTATAGTGTGAGCGTATCGATCGCCGACGTCGTCACCGACTTAGTGCGCCGGCGCTACGCTGCTGTACGTGCCGGGTTTGGGGTCCACTACCGTGGACACGCCCGCTGTTCGACACCATGTACCGTGTAGCTGGGTCGGGCTCCCGTTTAGTGGCGTTGCCAGGCTGCGTTTGCAGTGCTTCGTCGTTAGCGGCAGATCTAGGGCGACTGCACCGATGGGTATCGTCCGTGGCGCGCCGACGGACGATATCTAGAAATTTAAAAAAATCATCATAATAATATAAAGACTACCTAGGTAGCCGCAACGTTAACAGTGGTGGTGGAGATGGTGGTGACAGTGATGGCGGACGAACGTGACGCCGCCGACGCCGCTACCGGTCTTTTCGGACACACCTTTTGTACGCGCGGTCGGAGATAGGGAAAGCGAGAGAGAGATTCACCGTTGCCGTATATAGCACCGCCGAGCGGGAATTCGATCCGCCGTTTTTCAACCCTCCCCCCACCGGTCATTCAACTTACCACCACTGACGTGGCGGTCGAGTAGGATTTGAATTTTTTAAAACTCATTTTGTCTCTTGTCGTACACGCGCCTACCTCCTAACCCTTTTTACAGAACCAGGGTTTCCTCTAACTATTATATATATTTATATATACTCGCTTGTCGGTGGTTTCTGAATTAACTTGCTGTAGTTGACGACGCTTATGTATGTTTGTGTGTATAAGAGTTTTTTTTCCCTAGCCAAAATTTATCAGTTACGGTGTGATCGTATTTGTGAGTGTGTTACATGACTAAAGCGTGGGGTGTTTGATGAGTGTATATATACAGTTTGGTGAGAAAGAAAAAAAAACAGCTGCAGTTGGTATATATTATATACAGCACAAGAGAGGAAAGAAAAAACTTCTATGTTTTTCCTCTTTAGATGTGAATACGTGTTTACATATACTGCGTATCATTGGAAATATTAAATATACACACACATTTAATATAATATATATAAGTATACAATGTATAGCACACAAGTATTGATGTAAAGTTAGCAGTAAGTTCTCGTTAGCCGGTGCAGCCTGCAAACCTTTTTTTAAATCCGATTTTTATTTCCACTAAATACAGAATCGCGTACGTTGTTACGACGGTGTACATGATAACATAAATATACTGTCACTCATGTATCTACCCTGGATAGGCTATCCAATTATATATCTGTTATGAATGATAACAATACAATAACATAATATAGGTATATGTCTATTGTTCGCTTTTTTTATTATTAAAATGTACAAGGGACATAATTGTTGTTATTTTTTAACTTTAGTAGTTATATATAATGTATATATTATTGTATCGCACATAATAGCAATAATACTATGTTTTTTCTTGTTCAAGAGATATTTTTTGTTTAATTTATAAATACGCAAAACTCTCGTACATTATATCATATTGTTCTATAAATGACTCCATTAAAAAATATAACTTTTTCATTTCATTAGACACAGTATCTGAATGACTCGTTACATACAATGAATGTCACAAAAACTATATGCAGATCGATAATTGATAAAAAAAAAACTTTAAAAACAATATTAGTCTGTTTCTTTGCCCTTTGGTGTAGAATTAATTTGGAATTTAATACTTGATTTAATTTTTTCATACTTATGTGTAAGTAAAAACATTCTTATTAAACACATTATGAGCTATAATAGATAATAATATATAAATTTACATGACTAAGTGGTTAATTGTAATATTTTCGGTATTTTGTGTATAAACATAATAAATACTTAGTATATTCATTTTCAAAGTTATTATTTTTAAGAATGCTGAAAAATATCACTGCGTTAAGCCGCGGTCGTAAAAAAATGTAATAAAAAATGAGGTCAAATCCGGATGACTATTTGTGTTAAACCACAAGTGTAATATATTTATATGTTCTAAAGCATTATTTTGTCGACGGCGACTGTATTGAATTCGGTGTAGTTGTGTGTGTTATATATAATATATATGTGGTAAATAACTTTCGACCTGAGGTTCTCGTTTCATATTAAAGAATTATTATTATTATACGTGCTTGGTTACCAATTGGAGCGTTTGAAAATTTTAGTCAAGAGGGTTTTGGTCCGAATTCGAATTGTATACTTATATATTATATACACAGTACAATTCGTAGCCATTTCCCGTTTTGGACAATCCGACAGAACGCAATGGCACACTCTGTGTACACCGTTTTGGAAAATGATAGTATTGGCTACCTTACAGCATTCAGTTGAGTTTTCGTATCATTATTATATGTTTTTGGAGATAGTTCAGTTAATGTGAATGTAATTTGTGCTGTAAACTATATGATTATAAATCTGTCGACATTAAAACTAGCTCCACCGCTAATTATTTTCAAAAAAATTGTTTTTTAAAAATTTTTATTTTTATGATTTTTAAATAAGCTAATACAATTGCTTAAATTATAAATACTGCATTTTAGTTAATTTAATTTTTGGTTTCAAAATCAGCTGTGATAAATTTTAATTTATCATTAACCTTTTTCCATCCTTGTTCCCAGTACCTACTCTAACTCAGTCGCTCCACCGCTGTCTCGGCCGTTCTTTCGATCTGATTTCTACATTATGATTTTGTTAACTATTTTATCTTCTGCTCACCACACATGTTTTGCCTATCTAAATTTTTGACTTTTTAAAATACTTACTAAATTAGGTTCATTAAAAAATTTTCTTACGTCTGCATCCGTCCTTCGCTCATATTCATTAATTTCACATAAGTGGAAATTATTAATATTTCATATATTTTGTACGCTTGTGGCGGAGATAGATACATAAATGTATTTAATAAATATTTACATCATTGCATGGTACTTAATTAATTTTTACACAATTTTAATACATTTTGGTAGAGAAAGAGAAAAAAAAGAAAAGAAAACATAGCTACCTATGGAGTTATTTTTTTTTTTTAATAAATATATTTATATATTACACGTGCACTTATAATGTAATCATTGTGCTATAAATAAAATATTTAAATTCATATTGGTTCTAGGATTGCGTTTGACATTTATTCTAATTCGATTATCCAAGTTAGGTAATATTTTATTCAAGTGTGATCGAAAAATTTAACAAATTACTTATTTTAGTTGATTTTTATGGTAAAACGTGCGTGCCTTAATTAAATATTATATTTATTATTATGCAGACTATGCTATTTATATGTGTACATCGTACGTGGTATTTTCTCAGAATTGCATTTTAGTTTTTTTACTCCATAAATGGGTTGTCAAGTAATTTTTTTTTATCTCTGTGTACACATGCGCAAATTCTTGGTTGCAAGGATACTTTTTTAGCCGTTCTTTTAATAATATGGAAATTGTTTCAAATCGGTGTTCTAATTAATTATTCAAACTTGTGTTTCCATGGTTAAATATATACATATATACGTGCGTGTGTTTTTAACTTGTACGCCCGTTTTAGTTTCGATTACACGGGAAATATATTTTTATTTTTAAATGTATTGCGTTCGCTTTTCTCCAACAAACTTATTTAATATATCTATTACTTATACATTTAATATTTTTAAAGACCCCATTCGATAGACTTATAATATTTATGCGTGGTACCAAATGAATAATTATTTCAGGATTTAAGTTTTTTTAATCTATGTATACGTATATTAGCCTAACCTATGTGAATAATTTAAGTGTTAATGGACAGATCCATTTAACGAATAATTAATCAATCGTCGCAATTGCAGCCAAGTGTAAATATAATTTGTGTCAAGTAACTTTTTTTTCTTTTACTATGTTATCTGTTATTAATTATATACATACGTCACACGCACAATAATATTCATATAAATATATACATGGTAAATATTAACTAGGTTTAAAACATAATTTTATATATAATACATATTCAGCTGTAATTTAAAATTTCTCAGTAAGTCAAAAATAACTCGACAGAATAAGTTAAAAATATATTTTTATACATATTTATGGTTTAAAATAATGATTTCATCAGATATAGATACTCATAAATACTTAATAAATTTTTATTTTTTATTGTTGCATTAAAAGTGAATATAGCTGCGATTGTATTTAGTTACGTTTAGTCAGTTGATGTGTGATAGAAACTCCTTTGCATTCGCTATACAATATCGTTGGGCTCGTAGTAGCTAAATCACTCTTTTTTACAATATACCTACGTACTTATTTATACATTTTACCTTTTTATAGATTAAAGTGATAGATAAGTGGAAATGTTTTTAATACTAGTAGGTATTATATTATATTATAAAAGAGAAAAAATAAAGAAGAATTAAAATTGTTGTATCGATTATTTTTACTTTTTTTTAGTTAACTGCATTTTTTGTTGTATTTTTTTTCATTAATGTTCGAGTGTTGAACCTTAAAAAAATATTTTTGTTGAGTAGTCTTAAGCGTAGATTTTGAATGAATGATAACCCTACAGTTTTATTTAAATCGCATTGTATATTTTTTTATTGAAATAATTAAGTATTTAAACGTTGTAATAACAAATATAGTTAAGTATATATTACATACCTAATAATAAAAATGTTAATAAAATATAATTTAAAAAAAAACTTTATTAAACTCGAAGTTAGCTTAAACGCGTATACATAAGAACAATACGAATTAGCTTATTCTATTGCGAATAGTAAAAAATAATTTGAAAGTCATTCTAATATATTATATATGGTACCTAAAAATGTATATATCATATAAAACATTAGAATATTCATTATTATATATATATATAGCAAGTACATATTATGTGCAAATCGCAACGACTGTCTTTAATGTTAATTAATTATTGTTAATTCTTTAATATTTTTATTTTTATATTATAAATCATAGGCGTAAATTTTACCTTTTTAGTATTACTTTATTATCTGTTAATTGTCAAAAATTTAATTTATTTGTGTGCACGCATAGCTGCAATTTCTATTTTTGTGTTTTTATTATATACTATTGTGAGTCAGTCACAAGGACTTATTTGTTTTACCCTTAGTGTGTTTTTTATATTACTATTTAGGCTAGGAACAGCTGGCCAGTCTGTATTTTACAAATTATGTGTTATTTTTTTATAAAGGCATTATTATTTATTATTTTTTTTTATACTTTTAAATAATTATTGGTTTTTTACCATATCGGGTCAGAAGGATCATAGTTTGTATTTTTTCTAGTTCTGATAAATATGTTATTTATTATACTGATAATTGTTGAATTATATTTATTGGTTTGATCATAAAGATTGTTTCTAAATAGAAATTGTTTTATCATGAATATTATGTTATTGGATCAGAATTAGGTTATATCGTTTTTATTAGTCAAGTACTTGTATTAACTATGATCTATTAGAAATTTAATATTATACAATCAAATTTATTAGCAGAAAATCTCGTTACCATTTTTTATAGTATTAAGTACCACCTGCATAATATATACACACTTACACACAAATACGCATTTTGTACAATATACATCACGTAATTCAGTAGTATTTACCTGGCAATCTCGAACACTGCTTTCAAACTATTACACCACGACTAGCTATTCCATCATTAAGTTCCAGGTGTTAGTGGTGCATATTAATTATTTGATGTCTAGACGTGTCTAATATCGGCTACCGGCTCATACGTTTATGGTTGTTGCGTTTGAATTCACAAAAATCGATTTGTATTAATTTTTGTAATGTCGGTGGTTTTAAACGATTTATATTTTTATCTAACCATATAATAACGATAAAGCATACATGCACACTATTATATATATGTACAGTGTACAGTGTATACATTTTGTAGTCGTTTTCCCATATTTATATACTAAATTCAAATAGATTTAAATTTTATTATTTTTGTTTGGAACTCTGCAGCGTATTGAAACGATGGAGAGAATAAAAAAGATTACACTGGATATAACTATAGATATTATATGCATTGTGCGTGTGTGTGTGCACAGGGCGATAGGGTCGTTGGTTTGAAGCGTAAAGGATTTATTGACCCGTCGAAAGAGGATTATAAACTGTAGCAGTCAAGAACGAAGGAATAAAAACTAGCATTTGTTGGATATATGTAATAAAAGAAGTACAACCGCATGTGTGTATATACATTGCATGTAGTGTTTAAAGTATTTTATCTTTGTGCTATGGCTGCTACTGCTATCGTACATACGTCGTATTTCTCAGTTTGCAGTACACAATAAAATAATTTTTTCCCACATTCTGCACAACAATAGAGAAGCTTTTAACTGGAATCCTCTCGAAATGGAAATCGCTTTTAACTTCGCGTGAACCAAACGATACCTACTAATTTTGATTGATATAATAAAATTTTATCATATGTAATATAAAAGATGTCGATACACTGCAGCTGTGTAGTGATCTATAAATGAGTATAGTGGCTGTGTATAGTTGGATTTTCATAAATAAAGAAGACTTTAAGCGATGTTAAGTATCGTCCGTTTTTTATGGCTTTGATATATATGTTTCGTTTACAGTTGTAATATATTAATTTAATAATACGTTTTGATAGATTTAGGTATACCTTATAAGATCATGTCTATTATTTGTATGTACCGGGTACTAAATTAAGTATGTTTTCTCAACTTTTCATTTAATTCTATTCTGATTTTTAGAATTTTAAGTATACTTAAAAGCACGTATTATCAAAAAATTAATTAAATTTATTAGATTTGTAACACGTACGTATTTTTAGCAGCTTTGTAATGATAGAGATTTCGTTTTTTATTTTAATTAAAACCGCACTTTTTTAATTTTAATTGTCAAGATCACAATATTTTTGAAAATGTGGATAGGTACACTGAGTACATTTTAATGAGTAATTTTTAAGTGGAAGGTTTTGATACTGCAATAATTGAAAAATTATTCAATAATAAATTGTGCTGGGCTAAATATATTATATATATTTAAAATGTTACACAAAATCATTATCAAGAAGTATTACTCATATTCGTTCATTTTAATAACTCAAAACATTTCGTTGAATTTCGAATTGGTTAAATCAAAATTTTAAAAAAAATGTCTTCTTTATATATTTACATAAAATAAATAAAGTTTTAATTACTATAAAAAAACTCTTTAATTTATTTATAAATGTTTTACAAAATCATATATAACCTGAATAAATACGTTTTTCATTGAAAAAAAAGAGGTGAGCATATTCGGTGTATAATAAAGTAATTTAACCATTTAAAATCATATTATAGGTTACAAATGTTAACATAACATTATGTGGGTCAAGAAATTAAAAATATAAGGATTAGTTTAGGTACACATATTATATGCATGGTGTTGTAAAAAGCAAAACCTGCAAATTTGAAGGAAATTATCAATTTTTAAAGCTTAAAAATATAAATGCTGTGTTATTAATAATAAAATGATTAATTAATAATAAAAAACATTCTTGTAATCAACATTCTTTCGTTTATTACTTGATTAAATTATGTTATAAAACATGCATTTTATATCCGAAATGTATACAATATACATTATAGCTGGAATTTAATGAATTAATTAAAAAAAAGTTGGTAAATTAACATCGTTTAAACATACTCGTATATTCCTGGTTTAATAATTTATTTAGATTAAAATATTATGTTTTATATTTCGATCTTTGTATAAACGTACACGTTTAATAATTTACTGAGAGCCGTGTTTTAAATGTCATTGTAATAATTATTTTTTTTATGCTTTTTATGCAAATGAATAATTTACATTTGTATTTATTATTATTTAATTAATTTTAAACTCTGTGACCTAGAATAATGGTTATTTCTATAATTTTTTAAATATATATACCTATGACTATACTCAATAAAAGATGAGTATTATTTCCAAGTTTGCTTGAAAACCAAACTATTCCACTTGTTGACGATCAAACCTTTTTGGCCATCACCCAAAGTTATAAAACTTAAACAAAACAATAGATATAATGGATATGTAGTTAATAATTATAAATCTATATTTTGAATTTGAATTTAATAATCTTGTAAAATATATGCATACTTTAATATTGGACTAAAATAGCTGCTATTAAATGTGATCGAAATATATTTATTTATTTTTTTCAAATACGTATTTACTTCATTTTTAAGTCATAATTATATAACTCAATGTAAAAATACATCTACTTAAATTCTATTGAAATTATTGTATAGAGTGTTTAAAAACTTTGAGTTAAGATAAATTATTTATCTCCACTTGACAGAAATAGTGGAACTATTAAATTTTACAATAAACAGTTATTATTTTTATATTTTCAAATAAAAAAAGCATATCGCTCTGCTTAGGTATAGAGTAAGTTTCTGTAATGAGTGTTTAAAATTTGAATTCAATGATATATAATGTAATCATGTACATCAAAAACGATTCTGATCCGAGACAGTCTGTCAGCCAATATCACACTAAGTTTATTTTATAATATGTATGTTATGTGATATAGATATTATTTAGTCATTTTTATTTTACTTTTAGTATTACAAGTATAAAGGTAGGTTAGGTATAAGGTTTAATTCTTTTCGAAAACATTGCATTTATTATATTAATATTTTTATTATTTATACAAAATCATATTATTATTAACTTTTGAGTTATTAATTACATTTACATACCTTATGTAGATATCATGTAAAAGTCTGAATATGTTCATACTATTAATAGTTAATATTTTAAAATTTATCAACATAGGTATTTCGAAAATTGAATTGCGTATAAAAAAATATATAATATATATATATATAAACATAAAAGTTTTAAGTCCCCATGGATAATATTTTTGAATTTTAACAAAATGATTTACATTGTTATTCATTGTTAAATTATCTAATTTCGTCGAAATTTGAAGTAAAAATACATATATAAAATAGTTGTGTATGTATATTTTTAAGATTTTTTAGTTTCATTATGAAATATTGTTTTAAAGGTATTATATACCTTAACTATGAAAATTGAAGATATTATAAATTGTATTCTCCAAAATATTGGTAGCTTATTAATTTTTGTGATTTTGTAGAAATTTGAACTTCAAATGTCTATTAAAAATATTGTTTCTATAATTTTTATAATTTTTGTTATAGATGTTAGAAAAATTTATGTAGAATCTCGTTTTAAACTTTTAAGCATTTTGACCCAGTGAATATTTCTTATCAAAATTTATAGAAAAAAACTAAAAAAAAAAAAATCGAATATTTTAAATTTCTATAAATAGCTTATAAAAGATTAAAATTAATTGAAAATTATGTCATAAATAGAAAATGATGATAAAATCATTGAATGAACATTTTAAGTTTTTGCAGTTTTCGTTTCCGAATTATAGCTAAATAATGAATTAGTTTGACGAAAAATAATTTTTAAACGGGTGAATATCTAGTATACGAATTTGAAATAGTTGTAAAAAATGAATGTGACATTTCAGTAAACTTTTTAATTTGTTATAAGTAGAAAATATATTGAGAAATCTTGTATTACTTTTTAAAATCTTAAACATCAAAAATTTTTTGAGATTTTGACGAATTTTGTCAAAATTATAACTTAAAATGCTTATAAAAAAGTATTGCTGCTGAAAATTTTTGATAATTTTTAATTATTAAGTTAACGATAATAAGAAACCTCCTTTCAATTTGTCCCTAATAAAATATTTTTATTGGTATTTACAGAAAGCAAAATTAAAAAAATTGAAAATGTTTATAAATATCTTTAAGTCAAAATATTTTGAAAATTTTATTATTTTAAAGAAACGTTAAAAACTCTTCGTAAAGACTTAAAGTACCATCTATTTCTTATACGGTCTTCACGCATCCATTAATGTTATATAATATTATACTGCATATGAGTATATAGGGTTTTGTGGTTTGTATTGAGATAGTTTTAAACTATTTCGATTATATTTCTCACGAGTACACTGTAAATAATTGTTATTTATTTATTCACTCTATAAATAATAAATATTAATAAATCCTAAATATTTAAAAAAATGATGGTGGTTATATAAATTCCTACGCACCACTAACTAATAAACCCAATATAAATAATGTTATTCGTTCTTTGATTGATGTGTGGAGTATAGGTTTGTGTATCATAATAATAATGATGTCTTCGCAATACTATCGCGACTAAGAAACGAGAAATATTAGCATCATCATTATGTAATATTATATATTATGCGTAATCTTGGTTAGGTTTTATGTAAGCACGTGCAAGTATCTTTGTATGCGTATATGTATATGAAATGTATGTATGTATTCCGTATGGGTGTGTCATAGAAACGTTTGAATTTTCATTATTAGCTGGTGTCAACTGTCTTTGAGCACTACTTTTGTTTCGTTAACATGAGTATTTCATTAAGGTTACATTTAAATTTATATATATTATGTATAAATATAATGCATATCTACGTTTTCACGAATAAAATGGAAGGAAAAGTCAACTACAAATAATAATATAATATAATAGTTGTAATATCTATCAAGTCTTGTCAATATTTTGTAGGTGTCAGGGTTCGGAAAATAAATTTAAGATCACGTTATACGGTTTCTGGCACTTTTATGGGTTGGTTTATTTATAATATTTTATAAAAAAACCTTCTCTAACCTAACCTCCAAATAGTGGACGTTATTTTTTTTTTTTTTTTTGAAACAGACTACAAATATTTCCTAAATTGAATTTTTTAAGTAGATACAATTTTAATAACTAAGAATGTTCGATATTGTGAGGTTTCATTGCAGTTTGTAGGTCTGATATTGTATAATGCATGTGCTTGTAAATTATATTTATACACAGAGAAATTTTTTTTTAAATTGAACTATTCCAGTAATTTTTGTTTTTTGAGGTTATATCATTTTTTATAATAAAATCAAATTGTTCACTATTTATGACAAACCATTTATTTAGTGACAAGTTTTATAAATAATTTTTTAATCGGGAGTATAGAAATAATACGTGTTTTGAATTCATGGTTTTTTTTTTATTTACAAGTATGTAAAGCTAATTATATGACATGAATGTGTAGTATGGTAACAAATACTCCATTGGTTGAAACTTTTAATTGGTCAACTTAAAATTGATGGTAAAAATACAGTACTATGAATACTTTTAAGTTAAAATCCTATAACCAAAATTTATTGTAATAATAATGAGTGTTTTTTGCCTTATTTATGGTTTTCATAATATATATATATCTATATAATGTTTTTTGCGTGTTTGTGTGTGATAAAAAGAGATTAGAATAGTAAAAATAAAAAAGCATTCTTAGTTATTCAGCTGTTCTTCGATCCATGGCGTTTGAACATTTCCCTAAAGAGAAAATAAAAGCAGGTGAATAATGTCGTTGTTTTTAAATAGATAAAACAAACTTCAATTTCGGCTCTCGGGTTCCTAAGTCCACCAGAAATTTAACCTTAATTAAGTACAGTATTCGTGTACTTCACACACATGTACATAATAACATAACTTGGGTTAAATTCCCGCGGGAAATGACCTATGTGAGTAACGATCCCGAAAAAATCTCTTGTTAGTATTGCAGCTAAAAAAAGTATTTATTTAAAAAAAAAAATATTTCTCGTATCAAATAAATAACTTTTGTATGTATAAATCGATTATTACTGCCACACATTTTTAGATTACGTTGTACACCTCTAGCGTTATACCCATCGAATGTTTATTAGATTAAATAATATATTGTTTTTCCTCTACTATATTGAATTTTAGAACTCTAAATGACACACGTACTATTGGTTTAATAATTTATTATTGTCAAGTATAAAAAAAAATTAGCATAATTATCCTTAACAGAGAATTATAATTTTTGACGTGTGCTGTTTTTTACCAATATTATATTATACTCTTATCTGTCTTATGATATATAAAATGATTAATCATGTATTTATATTTACATTATATTTTCCATATTATAGGTATAGGCTACTTATAGATCCTTAATCACATAAGCAAATCACGATTTATCTTGAGCAAATATTTGATCTAAAATAGAAACTTATTTTACAAATAGATCTGTATTTAAATACCTATATTGATTGAGTACTCATCGTTACAATTAGACAAAATTTTAACTACGCGACATTTACTTATTGCCAATAAATGAAATATTTTCAAGTCTAAGACTTAAGTGTTTCAATGTCCGTGTCTAGTGAATTGCTCCAGAATGACGATAACTGTGCTTTTGTATAACGCCTTGAACTCCCAGCACAGCAATCGTTCCTCTAAACAACTTTGAAACTATACTGAATCGTTCGTGTCGTGTAGATGATAGTAGGTGGTTGGCATCACATTTTATCGGATTATTAAATATGAATAGAATTATGTAGGTAATTAACATTTTACCTTTCTCGTCATAGACAGTGCTGCAGCCTGAAACTACCGGGGTATTTTAGGTGCGCACCGCATATGGGCTTTAGTTCATTTTGAGGTATTTATTTTCAGTTTATTGTTTCTTTATTTATCGGAGAAAAGAATTTTATTATCTATAATAATAGTTTTTGGTAGTATTTGATCGCTGAGTTTTTTATGATACATATTAATATTATATATCTATTAATTTTTGATAAAATTGTATTATCGTGATTATACATTTTTAGCAGCAAACCGTAATTATTTTTAATATTATGGTTACTACTTATCCATTGATCTCTTAAGTATAAACTCCTTGTTACTATCAAATTGAATATTATTATAATAATATGATTAATGATAAAATCAAGTAGATTTAATTTGTAATTATTAGTATTAAAGTAAACAATTTTAAATTAAAATATTGTTTTTAAAAGAAAATGTAATTTTATTTTTATTAACCTCATATATTTGTATAGTTTTTAGTTTCTAGAAAAATTGTAAAAAACCAATTTTTGTCTTGTTGATTTTTTCTCCACTACGGGTAATGAGAAAATCCTCACGGGTTACTTGCTTACAAAATATTTTTGCTACCTATTATTTATTCAGTGAAATGATTAAAATTTAAACTTAAATGTGATAGAAAATCTATTTTCATAGTCTATGACTGCTGAGTTATATTTAGTGAATTAAATATTCTTGGAGCTAAAGATATTTAAAAAAAAAATATATGACTGTTCTCAAAAAAAAAAAATTACTTTTTAAAGTATTTTGGTCACTTTTCTACTTTTTATAAAAAATAACCAGTATCAATACTGTACATGATATATATATATATATAGTTAAATTAATTTATAAATTATAATGTTTTGGTAATAGTTGGTTAAAGACCCCTTGTAATATTTTGTATATACACCTCCAAACATGTAGTTGCGGCACTTGTCGTAGATAAGAGATGACGTTCTGTGTAGAAGATAAAATCAATAGTAATAGGTGAAATTAGATCGTAATGTATTATTTATTATAATATTATTTAAATTGTAAAGTTTAACTTTTGTATTTTTTAAATAATCAACTAAATCAACTGGTGCATAAAAAATCCAACAAAATGTTATTGTGTTAAAACAAACTAATGTAGATATAATAACGTGTCAGCAAAAATAAATAAAATTACTTGAACTTAAAATTATGACGACGTAGGTAACTTAGCTATTTGTGCAGTTAATAAATTATTGTGGTTTGTTTTTAAAATATTTCTAAATATATTTTTTAATCATTAACTCTTTATGTACTTTAAGTTTATTAAAGTCAATCATTTCATGTTTATACGAACATAATGTTATTTACAAGATGCAATTGCATTAATGTATTATATAATAGGTATATACTATTTAATTCTCATTTATACAATTTGTTTAATAATACATTTTTGATATTTTAATGTTTTAATTATTTATACATATAATATCATTTGTTATTGATTTGATAAACATTTTTCTTTTTATTATTTATACCTGCATAATTAATATAATCGCTCTTATAACCGGCTCTTATTATTACCATAATATATAAATTATATTATCTAAAATCTTTTGTCTCTGCAATCCGTTAGAATTAAAGACCAAATGTGAAATCTCATTCAAAAAACCTTCAAGCTGTCTGGTTCTGTTTTAGAAAGTTCTATAATTTTTGTCAGTTTCTATTCGGCGTATAGACGAAAAGATGATATTAATAACTAATGGCATTTGTGTCGCGTTCCCATCTAAACGTTTTTAACAGGCTACATTAGTACAACTAGTATTCTGTATTAATCTATTATATAGTATATATTATACTTTGTATAGTTTTATATGCGCGTGTGTATAAGGGAGATTGCGTTTTCTTATCTCGTCAAAAAATTAAACTGATGGTAAAGTTAAACTATTTTTCATTTCCAAACCGTCGCGGTTATAGCCTTGTTTAAGTGGCAATATTTTTTCTACTTTTATTGCCTTGCATACTAGCTTAATATATTGATTTTTAACAACGTATTAAAATGCTTGTAATGTGTTGAAAATGTTGAAATACATATTTATATATTATATTATACAAAATATTTACTGTATTATACTCGTGTATAAGTATTCGTTGTAAATAATATTAAATCTTGCTACCTATGCTTTAACGACCCGAAATCGGTATAATTTATCGTGAATATTATTATTATTATTATATATTGATGATTTGGGTTTAGATTAAAAAACGCACACATCGTTTGTCTATCACATAATGATAATATTATTCTGACGTGTGTTTGCAATGTATTTATGTAGCGTTTTCGTAGTATATTTATATGAACCACTACAAAAATTAAATAAAAATAAAAGCAATTAAATGACATGATCGAAGTGCCATGACCTTTCAACCAACTATCTGTGTATATATAATATGTATTTATGTATATACACATTTTTAAAACACTATATACATGGTAGTCACTGTTATTATTTTTTAAATTGTATTATATTATTATTGTTACGATGATGTTGTTTGTGTTTTAATATCATAATCGCGTTGTACGGCTGTCGAAAAATAATTTGATTAAATTATCGTTAGAATAATATTAACACAACTAGCTACTATATAATGTATATTATATACTGACGTGTAACATAGGTGAATAATGTATAAGTTAAAAAAATTATAAATTTAATTTGAAATTAACTTTAAGTGTTTCTTTTTAAATCCCCCACCCTCATACCATACAACTTGTTCATAACAACCAAAAAACTTTCAAGTCGACTGCCTATTTGTTTTAATGACGATTTATTCGGTTCATATTTAATTTTTCATATAATTCGCAGAGCTTTTCCATTGTTCTTTCCATAATTATCCTTATAAATTTCTTTCTACTGTTAAAAGTTTAAGCAGTTTTAGAATGTTAAATGATTTGACCTCTTTTGATATACCTATATATATTTTGCCTCCTAAAAAAGAATAAGATAAAAAATAATAAAAAAGTTTGCTTCCGAATATAAAATATATGTATATATTAATATAATATGCATATTTTTCATGAATTCTCTTGGTGATAAAAATATTGCAGAATCGGAATCAAACTTTTCCCATGATTACAATACTCGTCGTCAACGTAAATACATAAAAAAAATATTTTTATACTTTTATTCATATATGACATGTAATGTATATAATAATTATAGGTACCTTAATATACTATATTTAGGTTTGCGTATATGGTTTGTAGATGAAAATGGAAACAAACGTTTCCATTGTGCTGAGTAAAAAATAAAAAAATAAAATACTTGCGTGTATGATGTTCATCACCCTATGTATACGACATTGTTTAAATATACTGTGGGGATCGGGGAAAAAGATCCTGTGAATCTTTTGCGTGCACTCAAAAAAAGGTCGTACTATAAAAGCCACCAGTTTCGTGTGTGCCAGCTTTTTGTCACTTGTATCGATCGTCAAAATTTTATGGTTCCCAAAGGTTTTATATTCGATATATGCAAGAATTGTCGAATTGTGTGTTCGATGTCCGCTGTGTATATAGTATAGTAATGTTTATACGATACAAATATATAATATGTATCGATGGTGTAGTATATTATCCGATTTTGTGTTTTATGGTAGTGGGCGATACCAAATCTTTTACTGTAATGTCGCGTATGTAGACAGTCATTAACAAGGCTCGGAACTTTATGCGTTAAAAAAACAATGAAATATGTACATACATATGCACTAAAAAAACGCAAATATGCATTTATTATTTTATAAAAATTATATATTTTAAAGCATTATTCTGAAAAAAAATTATTTTTGTATCATAAATATTTTATTTATATTTTTCTTTTGATGATTTGAAGCTGTTTTACTAAATCTATTCCCAGAATCCTAGATTTAAAAAATAGAATTACTGACATACATACACCTCAGTACAACATAATACAAAATTATTGGTATATGGGTATTTTGTATAATTTTATTTAACGAGCGATTTCAATATAAATTTAAAAACCTGGCCGGTCATTACGATTACGAGTTACGGCCAATTCTATTATTTCTTAGTATAAACACTATAAACGATACGGGTGAGCGTCGTCGATTGTAATAGTGATAGTTCTTGGTAAAAATAAATATTTTATTCTTGAAATCATTTTAATTAAATAAGACAATTATTAACATTTACACAATATTTCAACTAATACTGATACTATTACTCGGTACTTTTACTCTAAAATTTAAATTAAAAATATCGAAAAGGCAATGGTGATGTGCAGTAGCTATTAATTTGTAAATCATTTAATTTATAATATTCAATTATTGGAAACTTGTTTGTTGTTAATTTTTAATACGTTTTTAACATAAAATGCATTTATATACTCAAAATTTTTAAAAATACAAAATCATATAAATTTAGTAAAATATGCAAAAATATGCAACATAAATTTTTGTATTTCAATTGTATGGTTTATGAAACGAATTTGTATCGAATCAGATTTAAAATATGCAACTTCCTGAGAAAGATGCAAATGCATAAAGTTCCGAGCCCTGGTCATTAATATTAATTTATATAGAAATATAATCTAGATTAGTAAGTAATTAAAGTTGATCGAACCAATAAAGGAATATGTGCTCAGATGGCAACATATTTACTATTTAAGACCATCCCACGTGCAGATACCTGGAATTCTGTCGTTATACGGCACAAGTGTGTTGTTATTCTTGATAAATTAAAGCTACTTGGCTTTGATTTAATTCATTTTAAATTTTATCTTGTTCTATGCATATTGGATGATAAAATTTATCTACTCATAATACTTAACAATATTCTTATAACCATATTAATAAAAAAAGGTGTTGAAGAAAGACGATTATCGAATAAGTCTACCAGATATAGTATTTTATGACATAGATATAAAACTTCTATACACGGTTAAAGTGGTTGCTTCGTTTAAAATTCTATATATCGATTATTATATTTATTCATCACATAAAGTGGCACCAAATGATGTACGTTTTTTGACTATATTGGAGTGTATGAATGTATAATGTCGTATTTGTTTTTTTAGTATAAATTAACGTATATATATATATGGTATTAATGGTATCTTTGTATTTAAATTTGTTTGTGTGTGGACTTAAGCTTTTGGGTTGTGCGTTAAACTTATTAGATTAATAATTTAAGAAGTAGACATGCATTATAGTTATATAGTGGATAAAGTTACTTCAAGAATAAATCGTTGTGCAGGTGTTGTAGGGAGAGGTTATTTTAACGGTAGGCTACCCTTGCTCGATTTAGAAAATTTAATTAAACTGCATTTTGTATTTATACTTATAAATATGAATAAAGATTTAAGTTTTACGCATAGATCGAATATCAATAAATATAACTTGTTTGTTAACGTGCTAAATTTTTTAGTTATACGTTTATTTTATTTTTTGTAATTTCTTAGATGATAATAACCGCTATACACAATATAAAATAAAGTCGCAATTATATAGCGATCGTATGATTAACTACACACCGGTAGAAGCAAACGATTATATTTAAAGGTTATTGAATAGAAAATCGTACATATTTTATGTTTATAATAATATATAAAATAGATTAGTAGTTTCGCAAAAAATTATATCATTATATTATAATAATATAAGAACATTTCTTTTTCGCAGGATGGTTAGGTTTGTCGACCGCAGACGTTCTTATGTAGGACTTATTCTTATGTTGTTTGAAAGTAGGTTTTGAAGTAATGCTTCGTTCTCCCTTTATCAGTATGTAGCATTATTAGTTTTAAAGTTGTTTGCAAAGTTCTTACACATTATATTAGAGTATGGTCAGTTTTATAGGACACTGACTTCCTATTATATTGTTCCGAATCAATGTACGACAAAGGAAAATATATAACCATCTGCGATAACACTTTTGTATAGGATGGTAGTAGGGAGCAAAAGCCGTTTTTGCACCTCCCTTACTAAGGTTTGTGTCTGTCGTAAAAGAAACGACTTTATATACATAACACTATCCACTTATCCACTGCCACCCACCCCACATTATTATAGTATATATACGTATTCCGTCGTCGAGTCGGAAACGGGCCAACTGATATCTGTTGTACGTGTAGTTATGGATCGTAAAAGGGTTTTCTCGTGTATATGCGTATATATATTTTATATTTTTGCATATGGTGTCTTGATCTCATTGTCCGTTGGGAAACGAACAAATGGCACGGACCACGAGTCGTCACCGTCGGCGGAAAGTGGCAAATAATTTATTTGTCAGTTATTACCGAGGAATTATCTACGATAAGAATCATAATATATAATGTGTATACCGGAATCGCTGAACGGAAAATACGCTTATATTAAGACGACTGTTGCGGTTTATATGGTTCGAATCCTCAAAAGAAAGCATTGAATTTTATATTCTTGAGCGAGGGGGGGAAACTATGCGTCGATGTTTGAAGGAATATGGATTAGCAATAACTAAATTTTCATACGGTGCATTGAAGACTGCAGTAGATAATAATATACTTACATTATATTAATATTTACAAATTTCATAGCAGTCGTCATAGGTTTTATTATATAGGTTCTAGCTTTTATTTTCATAATCTAGCCGTAATTAATATACACTAATATATATATATTATATCTTATAGAAATAATAAACACTTAATATACTTGTATATTTATTATTGTAGGTACTAACAAAGTATTTGAACATATTTTTCTAGTTGTGCCTATGGACAACTTATAATTATAACGAGTTAGTATACACTTAACTTTTATATAAAACAAGTTATTTTTTTTAAATAAATTATTCGTTTTGCAAATTGATAAAGAAAAAAATAAACTGTATTGTACCTATATTTGTTCTAACATTTGCTATGTTGTACCTAGCATAATTTTTGTTAAAACAATTTAATGAAAATTGGGATTTGAGTGATTTTTTTTCATGTATAATTTATAATCTAAGTATATTAATTTAACAAATTATTTAAATAAGTGAATTAGAATAGTCAAGTTCTAGATGCACAAATATGGAAATAGTTAATGAATTATCATTTTCATAAACGATGTCGTTATCTATACTTAACTTTTGATTTGTGGTTTATGTTAAATAAGTAGATATTAAAATAAATTGTACATAATTGTATTTTTTTCGTTCTAGTTTATTGGAAATAAATAAAAACTAGTGTGTTTTTCATTGGTTATACACTATTTTATCAAGATGTGCATGTATGTATATAATAGTGCATTATCGTGTTAAATTTATGTATATCTCGATTGAAGTCTGTAGGGTATTCTTAATATTAATCAATAGTAAATATACAAATATTTACTTCTCGACATTTTTGGTTGTGATTTTTGCGGATCGTTTACGAATGCAGTTACTTTAAGAATTATGCTATGATAGATTTTAGTAATACATGAAGTATGAAGTGTGTACACACCTTTACGTATATACGTATAATCGCGTTTAGTTTAAAGCACAACATGATTAAAAAAAGGACAGCGCTAGTAAACAATACCTTGAGTAGGTAATCATAAAATTAACGAAACAACAAAAGAATGAATAATATATGTTTTAGTATTGCGGTTTATTCGTCGATTTATTTTAACTCTCTTCTTTTTCGATTTCGCTTTACCAAAAATGATTTCCCCTGAGAATTACTTTTTACAGTAGCTCTGAACATTTATTTCGTTTAAAAATATGTATGATCTTTTACATCTGTATTAGTTTATTATTTTATTTCATATTTAATGTATTTAAGTCAAAATCGGTTTTGCCTCATTGCGGCCAATTTACTGTGGTGTTTGTATCTGTGCAATTTACACCTACAAGATATAATATTTATTGTTCATGCCATTCTAAATATTAAAACTAAATAAATATATTCAATCCATGGTAATGTTTTTTAGTTATTTATTTATACGACTGATGACAGCTTACAAAGAAAATACATCAGTGTTAGTGATATTAAAGATAATAATTCAATTATATAAATAATATTTATTTTATTAATGATAGTACCTATGCGATTATTAAAGTTGTGAAAAGTATAAAATGAATAGTAAAAATATACTTATTTTCGAAATAAAAACAAAATGTTATGTGTCATGTGGTCTGAGTTAAAGATTTAACATTTCACTTGGGCTAAAAATCTAAGAGACTAAAATCCGAGTTAATTATACACATGGTTCTTTAGATAGGATTGTTATATACATAGTTTTATGAGTGATGATTTTGAAAACTTGCTTGTTACGAGACCCAATCCTAGATATATTAAATATACCTATTCTTAGTAGACGGCTAGCCTTTATCATACCCAGAACTTTATAATTAAATTGATTTAATTGTGTGTTCTGAACAATGTCATTACTTTGCATTTATTAAAATTTAAAAAGAGTTCAACCATTTTACATCAATCAACGTTTATTAATCTAAATTTTATATTGAAAAGCGGGATTTTCGATTAAAAAACATAAGCATGTAAGTAGTATTTACTATTTAAATAGTGCAGAATATCTGAAGAATTTGAAAATATAATCTTTAAGTTTATATTTAAAAATTCTAAAAATCAGAACCTAAACAATTTCATCATATAATATATTACGGTAAAAGAATGAATACTGATAAATGTCTGAATTTCGGAAATTCACCTATTAATTTTGGTAAAACCTAGGATACAGAAAGTGGTTTGATAAATGTTAGGATAAACAACCAGCGTTGGTAAAAATCCGAAATTTTTTACCAGTTATGTGATATTTTTTCCCCTTACTTTTTACTCGTTTATAAAAAATAATTAATAATTATTAATATTTAAGTATACTAAGAATTATATTAGTTACTATCTATTAGTATATTAGATATAGGTGCACACATTTATATTATTGTTATGAATTATACTGCGATTGACTTTGGGAATTTTCATTTTGACTTTAATATAAATCATGGTTATTGAAGATGTTGATAGATGTACCTACTCATACAATCAATAAATTAGTCAAAATATACCTTCTTTTGTGATAAAAGTTATTCCTACTAAACAATATGTTGAACATACAATTTTAATATATGACACAGAACAATTTTTAACATAGATAATAAACTGATATTTAGGACTATTGAAAATAATTTTACGAGCTGTATTCGTTTTATAGTTGTGGCGAATAGTAATACGTTAAATATGTCACTTAAAATACGTTTTTATGAACTTTTATATAGTATGTTGCAGCGAAAAATAATAACAATTTTTTTTTTTGCATAACTAATGAAAAATATAATACATTATTGAATGAAATCAAAGAATCAAAGTATATTAGAATAAAAGTATCAATTCACTATCGGTGACTTAAACGGTTTTATATTATTAATATTGGTGGAGTAGAAAAAATAATACTGGGTTTTGTCATATTGATAAAAACAGGAACACTATCTCAACTATCTCGGATTCAGTTTGCTTATGCGAAAACAATTTTTAAAATCGGCAATAATTCTAAATATTGAAATTGGTATTCGTCAAGCAGTATCGCAACTATCTTTAACTGGTGGACAAAGCTTGATAAGGTGCAAATGTTTGAAAAAATATATCACAAATCGACGCAAGTGCCGACCCAAAACTATATTGAGCAATTCAAGATGCCGTAACAGTCAAGCCTGCACAAATAAATAATCATAATAAATATTTTTGCTGTAATATTTAATACAATATATCTACATAATATATATTATGTATATTAATGTAAATGTACAATATATAATAATTATTAATAATATAAATGTGTGTGCTTATCTTATATTAATTATGAAATAACTTAAATAATAAATAAGTATTATTATTATAAACGAGTATAAAGCAAGGGAAAAAAATATCACACAATTGGTAAGAAATGTTGGACTTTACCAATATTGGTTAATTATCCTAAGATTTATCAAATCTCGTTTGTAAAAGTTCAAACTACAAACATGATAAAATCATTCGAGATTTGACCAAACTATTTTGTGTATCCTAGGTTTTACCGATATTCGTACTTTTTCCGTAACATATATATTATATTATGTTTGTTTTAGCATGGCAAAAGTGCAGACGTGCAAATCGCAAATATTAATATATTTATATTTCGTATAATATAGTATACACGTCAATAGTTTTTATTTTGTTTTTAATAAGTATATACCCATTGATAGCTCTCAAAATATAATCAGTATTGCCGTGTTATGTTCTTGTACGACTTTTTGAATTATAGATTAAACTATTAAAGTAAGGGAAAAACATTTTGAAACTATCCCTTTTATTACACAGTGCAGTACGCTTGTACTTCCGCGTAAATATAGAATATAAAGATACCTATATATATTTGTGTATATATGTGTGTGTATAACATAGAACCAAACCTTAAACGATAATAGCTGTCTGTATATAACCCGAAAGTATATAAACGTATACTAGTTTATCATTTTTTTCCCATAATACAACTATGATGATGTTTTCATAATTTGGTAGATTCAAAATTGTTCCCTTGGGCCATATATTTCTTTATTACTGTGCCGTCACGAATAAATGTATTGTTCGGACATATATAATACAACTTGCGTAGATTTTTTTTTATATATTTAGTCGCATTCGTATACGTTTGAATTTTAAACGGTATATTATATTATTGTCTTGATATTACACCTTTATATTCTCAACAAAAATTTGTTGAGCCGTTTGGTAACGGGGAGTTAGCATCATTCACGTTTATTTGAAATAATAAATTATCCTTTTCCGGATTAATGGCGGTTTAGAAATATTTACACCTTTTTTTTAGAGTGGTAAATACACTAATATTCATCACTCTCATCGGACGGTTTCCTCTTTACTTTAAGTACAATTTATAGCTCACAAATTCTGTCACCATGTTTTAAGCTTCATCTTATTTTCGTTGTTTTTTGTTTTACGATTTATGTGTTTCATAAAATGTTCCAGACATTGATAAATCTTTATTAATAAAAAAATAAAACAACTACTGCAATGCACATAATACCATGTATATATATAAAAGTTAAAGTGATTTTTTGTACAGGTTTTAATCAAATATCTAAATCAATCAATAAATTGGACGTTTAAATTATTTATGTATGTATCTTTTTATTTTGTATATATAACATTTTTATGTACTTTATAATACCTATTAAGTATTGAAAACGATTTTGTGTATCAATAAATTTCCTGTGAATAATTTATCTCGTGTAGGTATGGTTGTTTTTTTAAATCGTTATAAGAAACATGATAATGTTGCAGTATTCCATGACAATATGCCATTGTGTAAGATTAATGAAAAAAATACCTTGTTTTGATTTTGTAAACCATAATAATAATTTACTTCCTAAATTATCGTGTAAACTGGTTATACTTAGTATTGTTACTGTTATCTAAATATGAAAAATGTATATTTCCTGAATTGAATATGAAGTCTGTTATGAAATTAGAAATAAAGTGAAATGATTTACGATTATATATATTGATGTATATATATATAAATGCATTTTTTAAGAATGTAAATTGTCTAGTATATCTTTTTGGCACTAGTTAATGGTAATAATTTAAAAATAACAGTCTCTTTTAATGGCATGGAAACAAAACGAATACATTTGCATTTAGACTAAATAATCAAAAATCCAATAATATGTAAAATTTAATATGACTTCTGTTTAATTTACTATAACACTTCTTTGCACACTGCATTAATTCCAACGTGATTTTTTTTTTTTTTTGATTTATTTTAACAATTTATGTCATTTTTTATTGGTTACGATTACATTATATTATATTATAGTTACTCACAATTTTATTAAGATTAAATCTATATTAATTTATTATGCCACACATCTTATTACTCATTTATTTATCAAAAAATGTGAATAATTTAGTTTATTATTTCAATAAGCGTATACGTTCCCCAAAAAAATTTGTTTTATGTGCAGTTATTTTTAAATTAATTAGACCAAAAATATCTTTTATTTATATTTCATACTCGAAACGAATGATTTTAATAACACTTTGAGAAATATAGTTACGTAAATATTGTAATTTTAGCTTAATTTACTATTTATGTAGAAGTTTGATTGGAGCTATACAAATATTGTATTTTTTATAATTATAAAAGCTTGTAATAATTTATCTCCTAAAATATTTTGTTTTACATTATAAATAATTTTTATTTTACATTGATATCATACTTTTTTCTAAAAATCTGCAATTAAACAAGTGTATACTCTTATATTATACATATTTTATGCTTAAAAGGTAAATATTATTATTATTAAAATATAGTATACCTGCATAACCATTTCATATGTTAGAACAATAATATGTAAAAACGTTTATAACAATACATTTAGAAAAATCTGAAATAACCTAATATCTATGAATAAAATTGTACTAAATTATACTATATATATATAATATATAATGTTACATAAAATAACGACTATACAATGATAAAATTGTTGTTCCACATAGATAATATATATTCCACATGGCTACTCCGTTGTTAAATAAATAATAAATATATGTATTTATTTACTTTAATTGATAAATTTTATTTAAATCGGTTATAAATTCTCAGCAGTAAATTTATAACAATATGTTATATGCTTACAGACTAGCGCACCAGAATTTAAGTGGTGAAAAAAATATTAACTAAAATATTTATCAAATATTTTTGATTTATGTTACAACTCATAACTCTCATAAGTATATCAATTTGACTAATGGTTAACTTTCGAAGACACATAGTTAAAAATATAATATACCTGTCATCTGTATACATTATGTATATTTAAGTAAATTTAATTCATAGATAATATATTTTTCTAATGTATGGTATCAAAAAGAATATTTATTATTATCTGTTGTTTATTGGAATCTTCAAGTATAACGTGTAGTATAATATTGTAATATATATTTGAATTTGGTTGTAAGAAAATGTAAAAAGACTTAATAAAATCTATAATTGTACAATATAAAGTGTACACATTATAATTTTGAATAGATACAATGCATTGTGATAAAAATATATATTGTCATCTGCAGTATTACGGTGGTTATCGCGTTCTTTAAAATTAACAATATATGTAACTGGATTCACGTTGTATTATAAAAATTCTAATTTATATTTATAATTGTTTTTGATATTTTCATTATATATATTATCAAAAATATTAGCTACAAGTTAATATAATATAATATATTAATATACTAATAAAAATATTATATCTAATAATATTAAACATACAATAAAATTTATCGTGTATTTTTTGCTTTACGTATAACTTAACTCCAACACATGGCGTGAAGTTAGGTATCGTACAATGTTGTCGCACTTGTAGTGTATACGCATATTTAGTAAATATACTCTGCTGTTAATATTTTATATACATGTTACATATTATTTACAATACGTGGCTGCACGTCTGCCCTCAGGCTTTCGACTGTTGTTCTTATATATACGAACATTGTACTCTGGTGGATTTTCACGGAATGAAAACCCAGCAGCGTGTTTGTTTTACTTCTACTATGACCCGTGTACAACGCCTCTTAGCCCCCAGCCCATCCCAGTCCATTGCCACGTGCTGTTACGATACATGGCTGCAAAGTACCTATAAGGCTATACCTACCTAAATATATAATACACGGTGGCGGGAAACGAATCATAACAAGCCGCCTCCAAAATTCGCGGAACTTTCATTTTTACGCGCACGTGACGCGTTTACATATCGTATAAATGTCAATACGATAACGAGTATCTCACCATTTACGCTCAGATACAATCGTATAATAATTATATAATATGTGTGCGGGGAGGTTTGGCATAGTATCAAAATCGGAAAATTTCCCGATATCAGCCAATTGTGTTATTTTGTTTTAGTTTACATTTTTATTAATTATTAATATTTTATGACGAGATGATATTACATATGCGTATCATGCTATAAGGTACTGAGTCAATATTAATTTTTTTGTATTTTTAGCCTTAAGATTGCAAGTACAGTAAAATTAACTATACTAAAATAATTTTCAGTAAATCTTATTAACTTTTTACTACTTAAAATGCTGTGTGACTTCTTAAATCTATTGTATAATTTATTATAATGGTTACGATTTATGAAATATATTATTAATTTTTAGCGTAGCCATCACTGAAATATTATTGATAGGTTCCACCAAACAGCGGTTAACCAAATATATATAAAAACTGCTTAATAGTTCACTTTTGTCTGTTACTAATTACAATCATTATATGATATTATAACTATTAATTTTTATTTGTGATAAAATTTTGAATAATATTTCTATAATTGCAATTTTTACTATTTCTGTTTTATACCGCAAGAGAATAATACATATTATAAAGAACCATAAATACCAAGTTACGATATTATTTAATATTTTATCATTCTTATCAATTTACCCGTTCCCAGTTTATACCCATCGCCTTGTAAACGTACATAATATGTGATTGTAGTAGGTAATTGTATTTAGATACTTAAATAATGTTATACGCGTACAACTTTTGCGTTTAATGGCACACGTGAGTAACGTAATAAATTACGTGAAGCGATTCCTTGTGTTTATTGCCACATTCTATGGATTAGACATGAAATATCATTTTTATAATTTAAGCGACGACGCCACCATCTGACCGCTTTGTCGGCTGTAAAAGTACAATATTATTATACGTAGGAGTTATGTATATTGGGCCGTATTTAGTATTTACTGACCGTGCGCATAATATTGTGTATTTCACAAATCATATTTTAGTTAAGTATTTTGCAAAAACAGATGACTATAACAAGACAAAGATCGCTCTATCTGCTTCTGTGTACTCTATAGTTTACAAATTAGATGATGCTTGTGTTAAGTTTTCATAAAATTGCAATGCATTCCTATTTTTATGTGGTGTGTTATTGTTAACGTGCAAGTAGAACTAGAAATTTTTATATCAGAATACTTATGGTAAGGGTTAGGAAAGGTTATGACGACCTAATCCCTGGATCATTTCCAAAAGTTAAATGAAATGGTGTCAGTGACGGGGGAGGAAGAAGAGGAATGAGATTCTGATTCGGAATGTATTGATTTTGTAGTACCTTTCTTGGAATATTTTTGTTTTTGTTTAATCTAAAATCAACATTTTAGTATTCAATTTTAACGCGACTTGTAAAAATTACTTAATATGAACACCTGTAATTAGCCAATTAATGTATATGTATATTAGTTTAGATTAATGCTTTTAATATAAGGTATATTTATACATTATGACCACCGTAGTAAATTAGCTTTGGTGGTCCAAACCGCACTCTATAATAAATTAATGAGACGTTCGATTAGGAGGTATATAAAAAAATGAAAAGTCTACAGATTCTAGTCAAAATTTTGCAGTCCTACCGGGTTAAAGAATATAAACTCTGCTACTCTATAATAAAATGTAATGAAGTATATTTAATGTATAGCAATATTATTCTTAAAATATAGGAATGATGATGACAATAAAGAAAATTCTCTGATTCTCCTCTAAATCCTCTCTAATATAATACTTAAAAAAAAAATTGTTTTGAAAATCTATTGAAGAGCAATATTTGTATATAAAAATGTAAAAACCCTTTTTAATTTTGTTTTTTTCTATTGCTATGTGATGTGTTACACTATATTGTATTTAAGTATATTAGTAGATGGTAACTTTGTATCGGAGATTTTCTCATGTATATTTCTTAACACTTTTTTGACTTTATTTATAAACATATTTTTGAATGACTCTGGGTCATTGTTTTCTAGTCGTTTATTTCACATAAATTCATTTCATTTTCATCTCTGAATTAAGTCTCGTACTTTTCTTTTGCAGTCTATAAATTTAAATATGCAATTTAATACAATCATTTCACTGTATGGCGTGGATATCTTTTACTTTACTTCGTTTACTACTCTATATCATTATGCATATATATTATATATGTATTGTAGAATTTTTTATTTGAATATAAAAATTGTATAAGTATGTTATATACTTACATCAATATTTTTAAAACTATTATAAGTAACAAATTATATTGAAAAAAATATTTTTAAATACATTTAACTAAAAAAAATCAATTTTTAAATAAAACAATCGCCTACTATGTACATAGTCTTACATATTGTTTATATTTTGTGCCGTTGCACGTTGGACTTATAATTTAACATATATATTGTATATTATAACACGCAACAATGAATTACGGCGACTAGGGTTATGTATCGTGTAAATGTAAAACCGTGTATACAGCTAAAACGATACTGAAAGTATATTATGTATATTTTACCTACTTATAAATATATATATATATATATATATACATATATGATTCCTTGTTTGATGCGTGTGTATATGTAATTATAAATTCATGCAAATTTATAGTTGACCCACACTATATTATACTGGCTGTGGCTACGAAGCCCGAGCATAATATTATTATTATTATATATATATATATATGGTTATATACTAAGCTAGTCAAAAACAACACCCGCACTGTGATGCGTTCCAGAAATATTTGTTCTTTACTCTTAAACAATTTCGCATTTAAAGGGTTTTGCGAATTGCGACTGTATTGTATTTTTAGTGTTAAAATATACTTATTTTAATTTCAACTGTATGTGGTAACGCTTATCCTAATTTTCAGTCTAAAAAAATATTTAAACTCCCTTTCATATGACAGCATTAAACCGGCACATTTTTTATTTTAGCCTTTTGAATTGTGTTGAAGGTAATTTGGAAAAAAATGTCAAACTAAAATTAAGTAATAATATAATTTAAAAAAAAATATTCTGTGGTAAATATTATTTATTAAAAATTCGAACATTTTTTTTAAAATGAAAATAAGACTGAACAGTTCTATTACTTTTAGAATTATAGAATTGTCTATTAGTGAGCATTTTTGTGGTCGCAGTCTACATAATAG
Organism: Melanaphis sacchari; assembly: GCF_002803265.2. Lineage (NCBI taxonomy): Eukaryota > Metazoa > Arthropoda > Insecta > Hemiptera > Aphididae > Melanaphis > Melanaphis sacchari. The sequence continues at coordinate 755,095 of NW_020270613.1, forward strand.
ATTGATGTAATTTACATACTATGATAGTCCTCTGAACGTTTTATATACTCGTGTACTCACACTGATAATTTACGACTTGCACGATAACATGGTCTATAGCCGAAAATATATAATGTGAACTTATCTATAAAATATCACTTTGAATAAGTTGTCATAAGACTCAGGAACAAGCATTTCCACTGCACGGAATTACAATTAATAGAAAATATTTTAATTATTGTAAACTATCATGTCTATATTGTATATTCTATGGAATAACTTAATTAATTTATATCGTCTCTTCATAAAATATTGACAGCTTCCAAATCCAAATTATTAATGACTAAAAATATGTAGTTTATATTATACGAATTATTTGTTCAAATTTATACAAATGTTTAACCGAAGTAATTAAAATTGTTTGTTTAGATAAAATTAGAATGTGTAAATAGCAATTGGTTATGATACGTTGACGATGAGTTCTGCTGATATTATTTTATTTTTTTTTTCTTAGGGTAAATACATAAAGTATGGTCCCAAAAAATCGAAAATATCTTCACAAACAAAAAATTTCAATTTGAAAATGAAAAATTCTCAATCGATTATACAATTAGTACTATAAATTTATTAAAAAATTTATAAAATAAAACATTCTAAAAGTATCCTAAATTCTAAGATATCATTTTTAAAATATTAACATTGGATATTTTGACCATGAGTTAATAACCAATCCACGTATCTTATTTTACAAACTTATGTTAATTAAAATGCATAGACTTTAGTCCATGATCTACTTTCTACATAATTTTTTATTATAATAACGCATCAAATATTAATAGTGACATTATAAAGTTTACCTTATAGGTATTATAATATTTAACTTATATATTTATAAATACAAGCATAAGGATCATTATTAATTCAAGAACTGTAAATGACGTATTATATTGTATTAACTTGACTTGAATATGCACGATTTATAAGTGTTAGCTACGTTAGGTCTTTGAATAGAATGCATTTTTTGACCAAAATTATTATCAATGATCCTGCATTTTATTGTGTTTGTAAATTTCATTATTTTTAAATATTGTACTCGTAACTCGTTTATATATAATATATATTTTAATGATCTATTCACGAAATTTATACTCAAATTATTATAAATAATTTTCAACCAATACAAAAACCCAAGAAAATTTAATTAAAAGGACAATATTATTAATTTAATAATTGTATATTTAGACATGCGTTATACGTATAATACCGTATAATTTTGAAATATTGTAATCTCAAAGAATAGATTAAGTTGAACCTTACAGTATTCATTAAACAAATATATTATATTTTGTGAACCATCTATAGAGTTCACTGTTACCTTAAAGAATTGTAATTAAAGTGAATTAAAAAAAAAAAAAAAAAACAGTGCTTTACAAGCTGTCCAATGAACTATTAGACTGGGTGTGTTAAATTTGAATCCAATAATAAGTTATTTGTATATAAAAATGATTCTAAGCGAAGATAGTTTATCAGCTTATATCACTAAGTATATTTTTGATTTCATGATATATATTTTATTTTATTTTTAAATTGATATTAAAGTTATTTATTTTATTATTGGTACCTATTATGGTTAATAGGTTGGTTTTTTTGATGAAAACATTGAGTTTATAAATAATATTAATTTTTAATTTTAACAACAATATATATTTATACTATTAGTTTTAACATTTGAATCAATACTACCTTATTATTAAATAGTGTGAATAGATTTATGGTATATGATATAAGCCTTATCTAAAATCAATTTAAATATTTTGAAGATGCCATTGCTTATAATAAAATTCATAATAATAGAAAGTTTTAGGTCTATGAATAGTATTTTAATTTTTTGTGTATGGCGCTTATGTTCGGGGAGTAAACCTGAAGAACTAGTTCGGACGCCTAATTGGCAAAATTTTTAGTTGAGCACCCGTAGGTTTCTACCATGCTCAGTTGGAGGATGGCGGCCTCGCCACCTAGACAATTGACTGTAGGAGAGCGATGCCTCCCGTAGCTGGGGGGATTCGAACCGGCGACGGTGTACATTACAATCGACTCCTTAGTCCACTTGGCTACTCCGTCTCTATTTTGAATTATAACAAAATAATTAGCATTTTTATTCATAGTTAAAAATTGAAATATTATGTAATTTCGTTCAATTTTGAACATAAAATGCTAGTCAAAATAAATTTGCCTATATGTATATTAAATATATTTATCTATCTATAAGAAAAATTCAATTGGGGTGTTATAATAAATTTTCAAACTTTTTAACTTAACGAACATTTTTTTATTGATATTTAGTTAAATAAAATTTTTAAAAAAAATGGACAAGTGGGTATACTGTATACGTGTCTATGCATACTGCTGTACAGTAAGTGTCAAATGGATAACTGATGGATATGTTAAATTTAAATTTAATGATATATCATTGTACACAAACGGTCTATCACTCCATAAAGTATATTTAATATTAGGTTTTTTGATATTACTACCTAATAGGTAGAGTAATTTTTTTTTACTATTATTATCTAATATAATAGGTTGAATTAATTTTTGTCTGAATGTTATTTGTTGTAACAAGTGTTGTAAAATGTAATTAACATTCTATATATGCATATATGTAAAAACATTACCAATGTAAGTACATTACCTACCTATGTGAAGTAATGTTATTATGTATGTTAAGTATATAATATTGTAAGTTTTATTTGTAGGTATTGAATATATAATTTTACATTTTCAAAATAATTATTAGTTAAGTTGAGCTAAGAATTATGTTTCAGATAAATTAAAGAAAATTGCGTTTTTAAATTCTGAATGATTGCACTGTTTAAATATTTCTACATTCATAGAATAATATTATATAATATGTATATATTCACGCAAATAAAAAATGTAATTAATTTATATTCTAACGAATGAAAACAGAACATTATTAAAACATCATAAAATGTACATAATGTTTATTTTTAAATTATAATTTAATTTCATCAGCTGACGGATATATTCTTGGTTTATCATAATTTAGATTTTATAGACACATTTTGCAATTCCAAAATATTATTTGACATCGGACATTATGTCAATATTTTCTATAACATTTTTAGATAAATGATATTACAAATATGATTAAGATAAATATTTTAGAAAACCCTTGTTATAATTATATTTACTTACAATGCCACAATATAATACTGTAATTATGAATTAATACTTTTTAAGAAATAGGAATATAATTTGTTAACTTGATATATAAACGTATCTATTACAAAATATATTAATATAATGATAAAATTTAAAAATAAGACTGCATAATATTTATATTAAACGCCCATTTTTAATAAATATGATAAAACTAACTATATACATTTTATTATATAGAAAAAACTTGCAAAAAAATAAAAGAAACCGGTAACTTAATTTTATAAATTGTTCTGAGAGATGAGATTGGTTCTTTCCTCAAAAAAATAATAATATTTATGGGCTTGTTTATGTTTCAATTTTTTTTTTTTTTATTTCGTTGTAATAACTTTCTAATAAATTCTAAAAATAGGAGTTCTAAAAAGAAAAATTTGTGTTAATTCTTAAACATATACTAGATACTATAATTCAAACTTTGAGCTTTTTCAATGTATTAAAACATGTAAATAAAAAATAAAATTTCAATTCGTTCAATTTATGTTCATCATGAAACCTGTATTTAATGAATACGCATATTTGAATTTAATCTAAATATTATTATTTTTATAGCAAAAATTGGATTCCATAAGCACAACGTAGTGAGCATAACTGCAGTTGCTATTCAAAGTCGAATTTAATATCACAATGATATTCGTTGAAAGTTTACAGACCGGTAAGTTATTTTTTCAAATATTATATAATTACAAATTGTGTATTCTTAGCCTGATATGGCGGTGGTGGTTGGCCTCGCTCATTTATATGTTCTGAGGTCAAAAATCGGTAGGCGTAGCTAGATGGGTGACCACCCGGATTCTTAGTGACGAATTCATGTCGCACACACATATACACACACGTGTTCCAACCTTACAAATAAAACCCTACACAAAAAACCTACTGTTCCTATCAATAGATAATGGCTTTAGTTACCAGCTTTAAAACAAGATCAATAAAAAAAAAAAAAAATTGTACATACTTTTAATATAGCATTTTATTTTAATTTATATTTTAATATATTATAGTTATTCTCCTTTTATTGATACACACGATATAAGTTCGTTCTTTAATATCCTGTGTATTATTTATAGTTTTATTTAAACTCATGATATGTAGCTTAGCTATACACGATGTTTGTTTATTAAATTTTCTATTAAAAAAATAAAACGCGATGACATAAAATAAATGATACATTTTCTATTGGTTCTGCGTGTATAATTGATGGACATGTTTTGAGAATTATTTTTATAAAGACAAAATGTATTTACATTAATAATTGTACTGTTATCATTTATTATAAAATAATGCAAATTAATGTAGTGAATGTTTAGAAACTTTTTGAACGTATTGCCAAAATCGAATAGATTTTTTTTGAGGGGGCGGATATCTGGTCTTAAGGGTGCTTGTGTACATCAATGACCACGTTGTAATAGACATTTTAGACACTAAGTGCGTATATGCGTACATCATATACCATGTGTCATGTGTATATATATATATGGCTAGTGTGTTTGTACGCACACTACTGGCATGCGTATTGTTCTGGCTCGGGTGATACATGGCTTCAGTCCAACAATTGTACATCTAGCTGAAAGCTCATAGCCCGAGCTGTTTTTTTTTGGTCAAAGTTAAAATAGCCTTCAACCGCGGGTTGCCAGCGGTAGTTTTCACGGCATAAATTTTTGCCGCTCCAGCTTAACATTATTATAAGCATACAGCATAATGTATTTATATATTGTATCATTTATTTTTTAATTTACCAACCCTCCTTATAGTGCAATTAAAACTAGTGACTTTTTGTCGGCCCGTTGCGTTTCGAACTATACCTAAAATCATAGTATAAACAGTAATATTTTATACACTTCAGAAAAATACCATTGCTTATTTATATACTATATCTCTCCGGTTGCTTATAGTATTTTATTTTGTCCTAATATTAAAAATAAAGGTAGATATAACTTATGATATTGGTTTACTAAATTATGTGCTTATACTCTTGAATATGAAAGATGTGTCTGAATTTATTGTCTGTAAACTACAATATATTATTTACTTAATTTAATAATCTAATGATGTAATTATATTACATAATAATTAGTAACAAACAATAATTAACAAATATTACATAGCTTAATTATTTTAAGTTTAGAACGAATCATCACCAATATTTCACATTTTTTTTTTAATAAATGTTGTACTTGAGAATATTTGCTAATGAGAAATTTAATATTTTAAGTATTATTCTAACGTAATAAAATAAATATTTTCATCTTATTATATTATAAAGTATATATAAATGTAAAATAACATAATTTTATAATATACCTCAAAGTTCAAACAAATATTTATCTTTCTCTTTAAACTTCTATAACACGCGTAATATATATTATTTTATGAAAATTCAATAACTTAAATTTTAGATAACTGGATTTTTTTTTTATGCCTTTCAGTTAAAAATTATCAAAAAATGACTTAATATTTACGCAAACATGTTATAAAGAAAAGTCATAATCTTGAAACTTCTTTATTTTATTAGACATTAAATACAATAAATTTATAGAAAAAATCTACTTTCAGAAGACTTTAATTTAGCTATATTATTGATGAAATTATAAATTATATCTATAATTTATACTTATATGTAATTTTTTATATATTCCGTGGTGTCTTCAAATCAAAACTTCTTTAAAGAAATATTAGTAAACACTAATTCTTAATTATATTTCGATAATTTATACTTGTAAACTAATCCCAGAATCATTATTCAAATGCTTTATTTTATTATTGATTTTATATTGGTATAGAATAATGAACTAATCGTCGTGTCTACTCTCGTTTTTTGCTTAAACAATGAATTTTTCAAATTCAAATTTTTTAAATTTTTAAATTACTTAACCCTTTTTCATTGTAAATTTTTAGGTGGCTGACTTTTTTGAACATTTTCATATAGATTTCTAAATCTAACATCAAAGTTTTGTAGTTTTTTAAGATATTTAACTCTGTGTATATTAAGTATATATGGTTCATCATAATAGATTTGAAATAAAAAATATTTTGATAATTAACTTAAATTAACATTAATTTATCAATATTTTATAATTTGTAAATATTGTTCAAAAACTATATAAAATATTACATCTAATATTACATCAATTTTATATTTTTGTGAAACCATTTTTAATGACTATTATCCTTAGTAAACTACTCATTCAATTTTAATAGATATACATACATCAAAATTGACTTAAAAATTTGCAATAAAAAACGTTAATTCTCATTTATTAAAATAAGTTTGTATTGCCACAGGCAGGAAGCTTTTTTAATGTGATGCGAAAAATTTAAATAATTAAGCATATGGGCCTAAGTATATTTAAAAATTATAAAATCATAATTTATTTAAATTTATTATAAAAAGAAAAACAGGAATGAGTATATTTAGTGAATCATACTGGATACACTTAATTTAGTGGTCTATAATCAAATTTCTGCAAGGTATGTTATTTAATATCTGTACTTTTAATTTTAATTATGCTAATTAGAAATATCCATATCATAATTTGTAATGTACAAATAATAATAATCTTAAAACTTTTATTTTCTGTCGTATAATAAAGCTACTTTGATATTTACAATGACCTAAATAAAACGAAATCATGAGTTATACTTTTAAGGTTTTCAAGGAATTACACTTTATTATTTAACAGTATTTTTTTTTATTTTGAATTACAATTACATTAATTCTCAAACCATATTTTTTTTTTTATTACTTTTATTTATATTTCTTAGTAGGTATTATACAGGGATATTTTAAATAATTCATCCGATTTAAAATACTTTTATCTTTTTAGTTTTTAGGTTTAGAGTAACATTATATGATACATTAAATAAAGGAATAATATTTCAAACGTATGTACCAATAAATGTTCTATATGTGGTTTCCCTTAGTCACACAAACAAATCTAGTCGGAATTATAATTTATAATAATTAAATCAGTACTTAAATTTATAATTATTCGAAAATTTCATTAATAAAGTTATGATTATCAAATTAAGAAAGGGTATTTAATTAATTTGAACCCTTCATGTTAAGTATAAACTTTTAATTTTTAGTTTTATCGTATGAAAAATATTATTTTTTTTAGAATCTTATCAATTGTTATTGTATATATTACTATACAGAATAAAAGAGGGAACAATAGGATTAATATATATTTATATATTTATATATAAACATACAAGTAAATAGTAAATATATTGCTGACATTTTATTAATACACTGCATGGTTGATGTATTAAATAGATATATGTAAGTGTGTGTATATAGTTGAAAATAGGGCTTACCGTGCAGTTAAGACTGATCTGGCAATTAGGATTTTCGTCTTCTTTTGGTTCTCAATACAGTCCCTTGCGACTATAATTTAAGCTTTAAAATAGGATTTTATCGTATTTGATCAATATATAGAAAACAGTATACAATATACATACAAGTCAGGATCAAACTTTTCTTAGGCCTTAAGCACTTAAGTACTTAAGATCTCAAATTGTCAAGACATTCTTTATATAAAAAAATATAAAAAATATAAACATTTTAATACTGAAATGTGGAATAGATAAGATTAATACTCAATATCTGAATAGTGAATATAGCTTATTTTGTTTTAGTCGGACATAATTCTTAATAATTATGGTCTTTATAATTGTAACTTTTCATTGGCTTAAGTGCCTAATTGTTAATCTTACTTTGACTATATGTATATCAAAATAAAACTGAAGGATTCAAAGCATATTGTAAAAATATGTATTAATAATATTAATTTTTTGACTTTAGAACATCTAAATCAATGTATTATTTTGAATATAAAATTATTACAATAAAATGTTCGTAGAAGTACATGTGCAACTACACAAGTCATTATTTTGAACTCTTTAATTTATAATAAAGTGCCTATGTATAAAATTAAATATGATTATTGATTATATATAACTGGAGATTAATAACAAATCATTAGGTCTTCATTTGGACATCAATTTTAATTTTTAAGCAAAGATCAATTTATTATTGTATATTATAATGTATTACATATATACAGTTATGGTTTTTTTCGATAATACTTTTTTATAAATTAAAATTGTCTATTAAAATCTATGATGACGAATCATGGTCCTCAATGTATTTTAAACCATTGATAACATTTTTGTGAAATGAAATGAATTATTTTGAAAAAAAATATATTATTAGTTTTTATGTAGGTACATGGGATTTCGTTATTAAAATTGTATTCTTTGCTAAGAATTAGTTATACGATTTAATACTTAAGAATTTAATAAATAAGATAATAGAATCGAATGTGTATGTAACGATATTATCTTGTATACAAAAAAGTTTTAAAAAGATTCAATTAATTTAAATAATTGATTTACACCTACGTGTACAATTTAAAATATCAGTTAACTCAAACTTTTCGGTGAAATTATATCATTTGTTTGTTTTTTTTTTATTATTTAATATCAGTTAGTATTAAACTATACTAGCACAACAATTATTATTTCTTTATTTTAAAAGCATTATGTTTATGGAAATGATTCAAATAATAGAAAAAAAAAATGACAAGCAAATACAGGTTTTTAATGATGCAATGAGTACCTATGTACTATGGCTATATAAAGGGAAATGCATATTGTATAAGAACAATGCCTATCGGATAAAACGCAAATGGCTGTTGGAATTGATTGAAATACTCTGTTAAAAGGATTTACACGTCACTCTGTATCTTATTATCGAGTTTCGTTTCGTATAAAATATATCAATATATGTGTGTGTGTGTGTGTGTGTGTGTGTGTGTGTGTGTGGAAACGCTGGCGGAAACTTCGGGTAAGATAATATAAATATACAACAATCGTTATGAATAGTCGGCAAATAAAATATATGATAAAATAAGGTTTGGACACTTTAGACTGAGATTCAACGGAAATCATCCTTTTCGGACGACGATGACCTCCGGTTTGTGTCGTAGTTTTAAAGTTTTTCTGGGTCGTTACACAATTCCGTTACTTTTCCGTCGTCCCATTGCGCCCTGTCGTGTTCCGTGCACGTTTTTAAAAACCCAACGATGGCCTGTTGCAACATTCTCGCGTATTACGGAAACTATTAAAATTTCGTATCATATTCTTTCGATAGAAAATACGTGTCATTGTATAATATATAAATATCATTACTATTTTTTTATTACATTTTATACTTCAAGCGTTCAAAAAACGATCTATATATCCATAGACCTTATACTCTGAGTATAAGGTCTATGTATATATCATACATATTATATACGTATATATCATGCAATATGCTTTTTACACGGTGATAGCAATGTGACAAGCCTGGTGGTGTCGGTGGCGGCGGCGATAGTGGTGTTAATGCAACAACATGTCACACACACATCTCCAAACACCGTTTTCCGCTCGCTCGACTGTATATATATATATATATATATATAGAGAGAGAGAGAGAGAGAGAGAGAGAGAGAAGTGTATGTGTGTGTAGGGAGCTTATCGAATTAAACTTAACCCTTTTAGAGGCTATAACGAACACCGAGAGTATATTTTACCCTAGCTCGAGTTGCAGCGGTGTGCGTATTGCTCGCGACGGTAGTATATTGGTGTGCAGGGTGGGCAGGCATATTTTCTGGTTTATACACGTATACCACATATAACTATAAATTTATACCTATAATCGTGTGTGTGTACGGAAAATTTTTTCGGCGTGCGGAAGGGGATGTAAAACGATCACACCCTCGTTGAACCTTTACTTAGTGTATGTGTGCGTGTGTGTGCGTGTGAGAGAGATTGTATATACTAGAGTACGCATAGGTCCATTGCGCTTGCGCACGCTTGTGTGTGTATGAGTGAGTGTAAGTTCGTCTCTCCACCAGAACATAATCGAATTAGCTGTGCCGCCGCCGCCGATATATATTAAAGCAGCTACGATGGCGGTGGCATACGCGTACCTCAGCGATGCTGCCAACGATAGACCGGCGGCGGCTGGTTGAAGGGGGCCCGGGTGAGTTGCCGCCGCCGCGCGGAACGCCAGCAACACCCGCGGCGCGGCGCTGGGGCACAACTACCGCCACCATCGTCGCCGCTCGTCCACCCAATGTTGTGTTTATAGTAGTCGGTGCGCGTACCCGTAGTGTGTCGTTTGACGCTGTGTTCTCACGTCCGTCACCGTTTCACCGACGAGTGTCGCTTCCACGGTGCGATATAATAATATAGTATTTAGTATAATAATTGTTTTTAATTATTTTTTTTTACGGTCAAATCAAAAGCGACGTTTTATACGTATTTTGTTGTTGTTATTATCATAATTTTTTTTCATTTGCTGGGGAAAGTTTATAATTCAGTCAGACTTGCTTAAGGAAGAAAGCCTACAGATTAATTACACGTAAGACATAACTCCATCGGGCGCGTTTTTATCGTATTTTTCGCGTGTCACCCGCACGCGGTAATATCGACCGGCTGTGGTGATGTGCACGTTGTCGTTACCGTCGTCGCTGTCGCCGCCACTCGTTCAATTTCCGACCACGACAACGGCAACGACCGCTGTCTACGCGATAACCACGGCACAACTATTATAAGGCCGTGTCACACAAACGTCGTATTATATACAACCGCGGTACGACTCCTCCGATCCCTCCTGCAGACTCCAAGCGGTGTAAACGGGGACGGACAGCAGCTGGACAGGAAGACTGTAGGCCCATCGTCGAAATACCTACTAGCAGATAATACACGACAGCAGACACTAAATCGTCGTCACCGCCGTATAGACCGACCGTCGCAGGTGAGAGCGCGAGTGACGCGGGTGCGCGCGAATAATCGGCACGACGGAGGTGGCGTGGGCGGCGAAAACCCGCGGCGCGTCATGTAATATACACGCGTATATATAAATTGTACGTGCACACGTAATGGTGACGTTCGCTCCGCGCGCACGATTATCGATTGCCGCTCCGATTTCCGGAGAAAAACCTACCGCCGCCGCCCCAAACCGCCGCCGCGATCTGGGTCCTCGGAGTCTGTGGCGGCGGGCGGCGAACTCGTTATCATAAGCATACTTATAATACAGGGCCATTCAAAATCATCCATCCTATTCCAAAAGAATATTATATTTTTTTTAGTTTTTAGCCTTAAATTTAATATACCTATGATACATTAAATAAAAGAATAATATTTCAAATGCAATTAATGTTACCTATAAATATTCTATATGGTTTCTTTTGGTCACACGAACAATGTCTAATCGAAAACTCACAACTTAAATTATTCATTCCATGCATATCCGATGTATTGTCTTCGCGAATCGTTTTTGCTCCGCTGTGATTGGTGATAAGTGCGATAAGTATATGGTAGTGCATGAACCGTATCTTAAATTTATTTCCAAAAATAGTAGTCACATGGTGTAAGATCATATGGCCTAAAAAGCTAGGTGCAAAGCATGGGATGATTCATTTTACTGTATTTTACTTGTATTTACTTATATTTATTATAATTTATATGTATGGCGTTTCGGACCACAGCTGTTGTTATAAGTGTGTATAAGTGTTCGTATTTAGGGGCAATACCGGATTGATTCGCACACACATAATATATACCTACTCTATGATATATGTATTTGGGAATGAATGTGTGAGTGTGTAGGTATGTGTAAGCTCTACTCTTTTACTGCTCCTAACCACGTCCGCAGAATTCAATTTCTTATTACGATTTAATATTTATGTTTATACTTTATATCTCTACCCTTCTAGTATTTGTTTTCCTATTGTTATTAGAGCTCCTATAAAGTTATATAAACATGTAATTGATACAACACGTACCAATTGCATGTGTGTCCGTGTAGTTTTTTTTCTTATAAACTCGCAAAATAGTTTATTTCTTTCACTCATGTGAAAAATTACAAAAATTGGAAATTTCACTCAAAAACTTAATTATAATCCAATGTTGTAACGTTAACTAAAAATCCTATTTATTGTAAAAAAAACTAGTTAATATGTTTTCTTTTAGCTGGAATAGCCTTACCATCAATACACTACTGTAACATGTGTAATACAAACTTATTTAAATTAAAATTGTTGCATTATATGTTATGTATTATCTATGTTGCAAAAATTATTTATAAATGACAACTTCACAGTAATTTTTATAACTATAAATATATGTCTATATGTGTATACGTATAATAGACTAGCCTTAATCGGAGAAATATTTATTTTCAATTGTATAGCATTGTTTTCTAAACTTTGATTATTTTCTTATTTTTTTAACAAACCTGTGTTTTATTAATTGAGATGATAAGTGTATGAGAGTACGGTTCATATGATTTTAATGTTTCTTATTTTATTTTTTATAATGTCTTAGGTTTGCCAACGTTTGTTATCTGGCTTTTTTAAGAGTTAAATGTGCATTTAATAATTTTATAAACTGATATTGATCAAATGTTGTACTTAAATATACAAAGTCGCGTATGAATTTTCCTGTAACATATAAATTATAAAATAATATTTAAACCATTTTGTTTTTATTACTTAATTAGTTCAACATTTAAAATTATAGGTACCTATAATATACATGGATAATTTTTTTTTCGGAACTGTAAAAAATTTGATTATTTCTAGTTAATTCGTAATAAGAGTATAAAAAATAGTCTTTATATTTTACCAAATTGTTTTTTTTTTAATTAATTTTTTATGTATATCTGATAGTTAGGCATTACATATATCCTTGTATTCTTTTATTATTAAAATTATTGGGTTATATTGATGCTAGCTATTGGATTACATTGTTGCTTTGGTAAAGATTACAATTAAGACTATTGGGTAGTCTAAACTAAAAATCGTTTTATTGTAGAACTCCAATTTCATTTTAACTTTGCTTTTATTAAACTATAGATGAAAGAAATTTTATTTGTAATGAAATACTAAAAACATATTAATAATATTTTTAATATAGATCTTGTAATAATTGGATATGTAGGTGCGTGAAATTACAATCATAGCGTGAAAGCTTACAATATTAATAAGCTTACTCGAATACTTTGCGATGTTGTTACTTTCAGAAAACAATTAGTTTCGTGTTATGCATTGTTTAGTTAAACTTAACATATATTAAATATGTTACACTTTAAGTTATTGTGACTCCAATATTATCATGCTTAATTGTTTTTTAAATTTAAAAAAACTGTGATGATGTAACAAAACTTTCAAATTAAAAATTAAAATTTTTTTTTTTTACATTTCATGTCGTAGTTTACTATTGTCACGTCGCATAATGAATCAAAACTATTTCAACTTAGTATTTTAAATCTGATATATTTAATTTTATTTAACCACTAATATAATATTCAACCAAATGCTGCATATAACTACATCTATGTATATTATTGAATATTATTTACCTATAGTATTACTAATAAAATAATAAATAGAAAAAAATCCATTAAATTAAGTATTATCATAAAGTTATAGTTTCTTTTTCTATAGTGAATAACACTCATTGATAAATTAAAACTCATTTACATATAAGAAAATATTTTACAACTCATATATTATTTATGCACAAGAACCTTGTTATTTTAAACTCTGAATTTTGATTTTACTTTCAATTAATTACTAATTATTATATTTTATTGTTCAAAATTATTAAAAATATTTCCATAAGATAGTAATTAAAATATTAAATAAATAATGAATAGAAAATCAATCATTTTCCGATCATTGTTATAATATAATTACATACCAACATAGTGATCAAAATTTCATGTTACAGAAGTAGTTGGGAAAAGTTTTAAAATTTTCAAACACTTGTAAAGTAGAACAAAATATGTGCAACAATTACATTGTGTAAATATTTGGGAAAGTTTGTAAAAATTTATTAAAGTGGATTAAAATTACTGAGAAAAACAAAAAAGATGAACTCGCCAATAATAGTTTGAATCTGTTGCATCTACGAAACGTGTAAGTAACTTGATAATACTTAAAGTACATATAAAAATATTTTTGCTTACAAACAATATGCTATAATGACGTATAAAGTGGCTATCATAGCTCTTAAATATTGATCGAATAAAAAGTTATGAGTGGTGAAAATTCTGAGTATTATATACGTTTGCCATGAAAAAAAGTGCTTGTGAAATTCAATTAGTTTTTTGCTATAAAATGCAGTAATAAAATTGACTTACTCTCTACTATATTATGTAATTGAATGCATTAAACATACATATTTATTGTTTATTCAATAGCTACTAATCGATTCCCACGTATGAAATACTGCAACATGATGACGGATTATACCGTGTATATAATATTATATATTTAATTTTTTTGAATAATTCATATATTACTGTTAAGTTAATTACAAAGATTACAAAATGAATAAAAACCAACGAAAAACAAATATTTGAACTTTACAACGACATATTATTATCCTGGATACCGATTTAATAACCCCTGTGTTATTATGTATATAGTATACGTATATTATACCCACAGTATAAAATATAAACTTTATGGTGCTGACATGATCTTTTATATGATAAGATGATGTTAATTTATTTTTGCGTCCTAAGGCGACACCAAAATTTTTTTAGTCCGAATCAAAATTATATTTCATTCAATAAATTTTGCGATTTTTTTATATTTTTACATTTATAAGTAACACCTGTTTTAACACTACATTTTCAGAGAAAAATTTTTTTAATCATTTTGGATTTCGCGTAATATAACAATGATATTAAAATTAAAGATTGTCAGTTGTCATCAAAAAAAAAAAAAAAAAGAAACTGAGAATCTAAACCTTATTGTAAGATTATTTTAAAATATTTGAAATTAGATTTTTATTGTTAAAAATATTCAAGTTTCAAGTAATTAATATTTTTTCTCTAAAAAAAATTTCTTATTGGTATTTACGTTAATATAAATATTTATATAATCTAATAAATCAGTTTGATTTTCAAATTTGCTGTGTATTTTTTGTTATTGATATTTAATACTTTATAAAGTATAACTATTAAAGACTATATACTTGTAGTTCTCTCTTGATAGAGTATCAATAAACACTAAATACAGTAGATGTATTAATAATAATAGCACCTTCAGTTGATTTATGAATTAATGGAACCTTCATAGTCTTCATACAGTTGTACATATTAATTATGTACATAATTTGTCGTCTCATTTAATAACAATTATTCGTATACAATAATATGACTCGATTAATAATATTATTATAATTCATAGTAATATACGTAATATTTTCCCGTCGTTGTGTTTGTAAAATAAATTCGAATCTGAATAATTATATATCTCGTTGATATGCGTAAACTGAATAATCCGGGCATTGTTCTTTATAATCATACTATAATAATATTATAATGAAAAATATTCTGTGCTGATGGTTTAAACATGACCGCAAAAGTAAAAAAAAAAAACGCAATAAAATCTATTCCTCGAATTTTAACTTATATACCTATGTATATGTAGTATACACTTGTACGCATTTTTAGCAAGTTTAATGGTGGGTTTTAATTTTGCGTGGGTGTTATTATTGCAACTGATTTAATATCAGTATAGATTTATAAAAGAACTATCATAAAAGACGTATCATTTTTTTTCTTCAACAATCTCGTTGGTTATTTATCAAATTTTATAACACGTCATAATATTTTTCTAAACGATCGCGTTTTGATATCATTTCGCTTACTATGTATATTTATGTTACGAAGATTCGTATGAACAAAAATAATAAATTAATACATATAATATTTTATTTGGCTAGTCTTTTTTTTTACTGCTCGCCATGGTGGTGTAAAGGCGTCGTATCATGTATATAGGAAAATAACTTTCGCTGTTTATATTTTTAAACATAGCATGATCGACTGACATCTTTCTATACATATTTAGTGGCAGTGTGCGCGCCTATGTACATTTGCCACAAAACATTTTAATTTCAAGTTGTCAACAGCCGCTCACAGGTGTATAATATTATATGCATATACTGCAGCAATGACAGTTTATTTTTAATTTTTTTTTTTTTTTAAATAGAGCAACACGTTGACGCGTGAGAAGCGTTCACAAATCGTGTGCATCAGCATCAACACTGTCATTTCATCCACTGTAATAATTGTGTTATATTTTTTGATTTTTTTCCATCTATAGATTATTGTACAAAATAAGTAGGTTGGATAGATCTTGATTTATCGTCGGATTACCCAGTTATCGTCCAATCGTGAGTGTAAAATTAAATCATTCAAAAAGACAATATGTGACGAGTAGAACTTTGTTTACATTCGCATGTGTCTTACAAATTTATGACATATTAAATTTATAAATTGTAATACCAATTTTGTGTAATGAACTTTAATAATAGAGTGAAGTGATTTGTTATCAAACTTAAAAATAAGAATATTATCTGTTTTCACTTGCATTTTTTTACGATATTTCAATTTTAAATTAATTATGTGCACGTAAAATATTACGATTTCAAAATTATACAAAATTGAAATTGCTAAAAACAAATTTTCCATGTTGTACATTTTCAAAATGGAGACAACACATACGGGTATGGCGTTCTTTTATTATATACTCGTAATTATCACGTAAATTCGTACGATAGAATATGTGTGGCAATAACATCTTAAATTGTTTTCGATCTTGTAAATTGTAAATATGTAGCTCACATCTCTTTATCACGAGAATATTGTCGTGCTTATCATGTCATGGTTATACTTGATTTTATGTGAATATTTTTTCTGCATTGGCTGTATATGTTTTTGACCTCCTTTTGAATAAATATGTTCACAAAATGAATACAATGATATATATATTACACTGACTGCGTGCATACTATGCCATCTGGTGTGATCGTTTAATTTTTTACGGGTCATCGTTGAAAAGTATAATATATTATTATATTATATAGCATTTCATAGCCGTAGAAGTTGAAAACATACGAGGAAAGTTATTGCTGCTACAGCAGTGGCCAGTCGGATTTAAAGAGATTTCAATTAAATTTCTTCCTCCCCTCGTTTATACACACACACACAAAGTAAGAAGTAAACCCCGATTGATTCCCCGAGCCAAGTGCCAATAACGACTAACATGAAATTTAAAAAAGATGTTTAAGCTTACAGTCGGTTGCTACTATAAGTATAGTATGCTTATACAGTATAGACACATGTGTACGTGTATTAACACATTATAATATATTCGTTATGTATTTTGCCGTGCGTCAACATGCGAGAGTATAATATAATAAAGCTGATGTGTACACACACGATCAAACGTTATTATTATATCCTCGTCAGTATATAGTATATACATATGTTATATACCTATATTTATATACACTTGCATATAAATGGTGAGCAATTGGACTTGACAAACGTGTGTGTGCGTATGTTTTTTTTGTCAATCGATCAGCGGACAAGTGTGCTACGCCGAATTTCGGTCACGTTCGTTGAGAGACGGATTTGAAAACCGTAATAATTCATAACATATTACAATAATAATATAAATTATAATAAATCATGGCATGCAAAACATATTATGTATTATGTCATGATAGCACAACGTCTATAAATATTACGGGTAAGATTTTATTCTGACACGTTTCACTCGTTGTAGTGATCTCCCCGCGCGTGTACCCGTCATTTATATACATTCATTGTAGCTGTAACCAACCAACTATAACCACATATACCTAATTTCGCGTGCAAACGCAATTTCAGGGGTGCTAAAAAAATTCAAGACCCCCCTTTAGAAATGTCATGTATTATATGTTTTATATGTTTTTATTTACATAATAAATGATTTTTACATTTTAAAATCCATACATTTACTATACAAATAACATTTTTAATGTTGTTATTAAATCTTATCAATAATCTAAATAATCTATTATGTACTAAAATTAAAAATGTATTTTTTTTCTAAAATAAATTTTGCCTCTTTCCACCACTATACCAGATTTTTAAATCCACGCATGTCCATGTGCATTCCTATCAATCTAAGTACGTATATGTGCTCTAAAACCTAAACGTCGTCACACTCCTCAGCCGCTTTCACTCTATCAGTCACTCCTTCTACATATATATTATATACCAGCTAGGACAAATATTCGTGACCAAAATAAATGTTTCGATATCATTGTTGCATTGAGTATTCTATCCAACGACTTCACAATAATGTATTATAATATATATTTGAAACCGGCTTACTAAACCGCCGCCAATCTAATACAATTATATTGTATATTAGAATATATTGTACAGTATCACATACATTGTAGTCTGAAATTACTAATTAGTAAATCTTTGAACACGTTTTTTGACAACAAACAAGATCACATATCATTATCACTTGAATAAATGCATAGATCAAACTATTGTTTCTCATCTAACATAACCCTTTCATTTGATGGTCACAATGTAATATATTTTTGTACAGCGAACAGTGAACAGTAACTATTACTATATTATTTTTATTTGTCAGGCGTGATGTAATATATTATTATAATAGTTAAGGCGTGTCAGCCTTTCGTCATTATGTTATTATATACACGCTCGCGCATGTAAATAATGACAAAAGCCTTTAAAATTAAACAATAACATAAATCCTTCGTATTTTTAATTAACGGAAAAATTAATGAATACATCTGTTTAGCTTTTGTCACATCACTGTACACTATCTGCAAAACTGCCATAACTAATTTTTTTTTTTGTTTTTAGAGAAGGTATTAATATATGGTATGATACGTATTACCAGCAATCATTATTTCGGGCAGAAACCAGTTAGTACAAAATTATCTTATATCTTATCATTTTTAGTGACGCGTTTAAACTAAATAATATTTCATTATCTTTCCATTACCTTAATCGTTCTTTTGAATACAATAATTAAAAAAATAATAATAAAGTTAATAAATTTAGTGCATTATTAATATTTGCACATTTGGTAAATTTGTAAGTTCTTGCTTGTATGACGTGATCTTTATATGATGTAGACCAGTGGTGTTCAATCGGTATGTCGCGGCACACTGGTATGCCACGAGCGCCTTAGAAGTGTGCCGTGATAAATCTATTAATGGAATTAATTTTGTATATATAATTATTATATATAAAAATATATGCTTCACGTATTATATGAATTGATGTGCTGCAAACATTTTTTTTAGAAGAAGAAGTATGCTACATTGTTAAAAAGGTTGAAAACTATTGATGTAAACAATAGTAAATTTTCAGATAGATACCAAATGTTTAACGTGTATATTCTAATATCTTATTCCCCTCACTACCCAAAAGATATAACATCAATCTCGTTACCGATTGAATTGAGAAAATACAAGTACTTAAGGTATACATTTATAGTATATACACTTGTATCGTGTGTCTAATGTGCTCATCATTTTGTTTTTTCGATTAGGTACGATTATACAGATTGGAAATTTCTACCATAAACGTCAGACCTAAAAACGGTTGCAACGTAAATAAATATATATTAATATATCAGTATACACTTAACCGACCGAGACGCCGACGTGACCGGGATGTTCGATAAAGAATGTATAACTAGCGACACTGCAGGCTTCACGTTTTGGCAATATACTCGTATAATATGCTGACGGTCAAATTGCTATTTGAATGACGAAACCGTAATTTTATTATATAAGACTCGCGCTTACACAAACACGCATATTATCTATATATACGGGTTATACAGAGTGTGTGTAAAAATTTAAAAACCCTATTTGTTTAGTATAGGATGTATATAAATCACATTTTAAATAACATTCACCGATCGAACAGAACAATAATATGCACTCAAGTCCCTAAACTTTCTATTCACACTGTATATATAGGAAGCCGTCGCTTCAATCTTCACAGTTAATATTTATGTAAGTACCTACATTACAATAGTTAATTTTATAAAATAGCTTACTACAGAATTATAAATACTTTATAAAAAAGAAACTTACAATTGAAAATTGTACATACTATATGTACTTCAGAACTGGTAGTGATGTACATTTTTTTTCGTATATATTTTTACCCATTTTAAGTTATAATATTTTAAATATCAATGCTGTCCTCGTAAATATTTAGAATGTTATTATTTAATATTATTAATATAATATATTGCTCGAGATTCTCTTGAATTACGTGAAATAAGATAATATATTAAATTGCAATATTTGACGTTCGAAATCATTTTTAAACATCTATTTCGCGTTCGTAACGATAAAATATAGATAAACATTTTTAAATTTATTTAATTAATTAAAAATAAATCACTTCTTATTATGTTAACAATGTGCCAATAATAATTATGTTTGGTTATTCAAGCGGATAGTTGTGATTATGAAGTTAAGTTATTCAAAACCTTAGATAGTGTATATAGTTAGTAATTATATGTATATATATATATATATATATATATATATATAGGTATATATATATAATTTATAGTATATACATCATGGTGTTTGTTGAGAGATTTTAAACGCAAACACAATCAAATGGTATTCCTCTTTAAAGCGCTACAAAAACAAACTCCCTTGTCAATTTCGCCTATTTCGCCTTAACATTTATGTTTTCCCAGTATCTGGTTACTTCTTTTCACTATGATGTACTGCTGCAGTGTCTCTCGCCACACACTTAGAATGGAGAGACATTACTAGTACTTGAATAAGGCCTTTTCTTCTTCAACTTCTTCGCCATCTCTCACCTTGTATTTACCGTGGCTTGCATGTCAAAAGTTTTGAAATTCACTGCGCGCATAAAGTTTTTTAATCAAACCCAAACCGTCACATTTTCCATTCCGATGTATACTGCTTACTATTTTATAACCTACACTATAATCTGACATCAAGAAGATCAAAGTTCAAATAAATAATAAATAAATAAAAGAAACAACGTGGAGTCTTATTAAAAATAATAAGTCATTCCGACAGCATCACATTTGAGTTGTCTCCGGAAGATTGATTCGAAAAATTATTTTTTTTTTTCAATTACATTGAAAAGGAAACCCGAAAGAAAATAAATATATATTATATACTAGATACATTACTTTGCAGAGAAATCACATATTACTACTGCCGATTAAACATTTTTCTGAAAAAAAAAACCCTTGATATAATGTAGGTACCTATGTTTTGAGATATACCAAAATAATACGATTAAGATTGATTAAATTCGTACTACTCTAATAGCAAAATTTTTTTTCTTATCACAATTAAAATATAACAAACGATATTGCTTAGTATAAAAAATAATTTTTTATGTCTAATATCAGTTTTAAATTAAATTCCTCGAATTATAATGTATATATTTATTTTTAAATTTGTTGTCATAATAAAGTATGCATACATACATTTGCATAAAATAAAAATAATGTGACCTATATTAAAACATGATAGAAGTAACCACCCATTTTAAAGCATTTCTAATTTTGTTTTATACTATAAAACTAGTAAATTATATATTTTACACATTGGTATATAAACATTTAGCTATTTAGCTATTCGAATAATATCCTCGCCTTTTTACCATCATAGTTTTATTTTATTGTGTACAATAAAATAAATGTTTTAATTTACATAAAGAACAATACTCCAGAGAAATGTGACCACTGTGGTGCTACATGATATTTTAATGAAGTTTTAAATAATATTAACATGGCATGAGTGGTCGTTACATCAAAAATATATTACAATATTATATTATATTTACAGGATCGCACGACGAATAAAAAATTAAATTATTAAATTATCATAATTGTTTTCCTTCGCATCTGCTGTCCCTGTCTGACGTTTATACTTAGATAGTTTGATCATATATATTATACTTATATGCTTGGTGTTAGATTTAATATTTACATTTTGAGTAATCGGAATTTTCGTTGTAACTACCTACAAGTTACAACTACTATGCGTGTCGGAGGAAATTAAGGTGCGAGAGCACGCCTTTTTGTTTCTAAATGTTATTTTTTATAATTGCGAACACAATAATGGGGGTATATATAGCGTAAATTACATGTATTTTTCAAGAAGGTTAAGTACCGGTATTATGTACTCGGAAATTCAAAAACCGTAGTGGATTTATTTTAATACAAATCCCCAAATTGTCGAGAAGTCAGTAAAAACACGATAAAAATTGCATAATTAATCGCATTTGACCCTTTTACTGTAGAATGTATAGGTATTCGAAAAACGAAATGGCTTTTACTATAAATACCAATCAGAGATGAAAATTAAAACAGTATATAGCAACGGTGGCATTTGGTTATAATAATAGATATTTGTATGGAACACGTTTACCCGGAGATTGTTTTATTTTAATTAAAGTACTTGCCGTGCAGCGTCGACCGAATTTTTATTTTATTTTTTTGTTCCTATCATACCCTTACGGGAGATAATCCACTGCGTACATTATGATTATAATAATAATTACGTATTTTTTAATCAAAGCGATTCGCAATAGCGTGTGTATAAAATATTATCGTCGTAATCGATTAAAACACAATCGACCTCAACGTGAAGATCTATTACAATATTATATTATGCATCACGCAACGTTACAATCGTATTTGATATCGCATCGCGTTATATCTAAAGACCACCTCCGAACACATGAAATTACTGCCTGCTTATAATAGTAACCCAAGTAGATTACAACATGTGATGAACATAGTACTTGTACAACAAGAGTGTGTGGATGAGAAGATGAGATGAGAGAAGTCTTACTCTATCTTTGGATTATTTTTATTTTTGTGTCTATTGAGTTCTTACAATTTATTGTTTAAATAAAATGTCACGTTTTCAATATTTTTTATGTGGTTTTTAATTTTTCCTGTAAGTCAAATTAGGTAATTGATAACAATTCGATGTATGGTTAAGTAATAAAAGCATTTTAATAACTTGATATCACGGAGTAATATCAATATTATACTAATAAATAAAAACATACGTTATAATATACAAATTATTCCTTGTAAACTATACGTTTAACGATTAATTATTATTATTAACTAGCATCTGCACATAAATGCAACAATATATATATTTATTAAAACGCGAGTTCTTATATTAGATCTTTCCAAACCATCATAGTTTTCATTCGTCTCTATGCTAATTATATATTATAGACATAGTATTCTTTATCATATTTTTTTTATAAATATATTTCATAAATTATGAATGCAATAGTAGGTACTTGCATCAGCGTTTTCGAAAAACTAGTAAAATTTTCAAAATTTTTCATAAAATGGTAAAAAAATGATCTCTAAATCATTGTTTACCGTAAAATGATCGACGAGAATTCTAAAAATAACAATATAAAACTATATATTTTATATTTACGATAACGAAGATATATAATTGCGATAGAATAGTATAGGTACATTGCAGGCGCGTTGGAATTTACGACGGCAGCTACATAATATTAACTAACGAACACTAGTCGATTTGGTGAACTTGTCAACAGACTTTATTATTGAATTATGATTAAATGTGTCAAGTTCGATCGGCCACACGAAACTCCCCGTTGCCGTCGATGATAAAATAATAATTACGATCGCGTGTCGCCCCGTCGTTCAGCAGTCACTTAGTTTGTGTGTGTGTGTGTGTGTGTGTGTGTGTGTGTGTGCGCGCACATAGTAACTAATGGTGCTGCCGGCAGTGACGTACTCAGCTGTGATGTCTATACATTATTATAATGTGTGTGGGTCGCTTCTATGGTGTTTAACTTGTATATAGTAACTGTCTGCTGACAATACAGAAAACGTTATAAATAAGACTGACGATGACTTAACGGTAGATGCAACCGTTTAAAAAGCTTCCCGAGGATCAGTTATGTGTAGAAGAAATGAATGTCGTCGAGACACGTGATTGGTACATACACACCCTTGGCATCTATAATAGTATTCTAATACAATATTATTCGTCGTTTTCATAATTTATTATTTAAAAAATTTTACAAACTTTATATATCTTATTATACTATGTATCCATTGTTTATCCTTATAAAAGTAGTAAATTGCATTAGTGTAGATACATGTGTGTATAACTGCATAAAAGCTAAAGGAGCTATTTAACAATAATGCTAAGATATATTTCCAGTGGTCCTATTTTAAAAATAGAAATATTTTTAAATTCATTCATAATTTAACACTTATATCAAGTGAAGAATTTTAGTAAATTGTTTACAAGAATAAAATATTTGATAAGAATAATTAAACTTTATTAGTCAATAATCGTAAATAACAGTTATCAATATAAACAATATCCAAGCTCCAACCAACTATAATAAACTTATAACGAATTCAGACATATGATTCATTATTAAAATCGAACTATGGAGATTACCTGAATATAAGTCAGATTATCTTTAGGTCGTTTCGATAGGAAACTAATAGTGTTTTTGTAGGCTTTAAATTTTAAAACGTACGATACCGATCGTTATACTAAACGTAATGTGCAAGTACTTAAACGATATATAAATATTAAAATAAAAACTACATGATTGTTCTACTCTTTAAACAGTAAAAAAAAATCTCAAGAATTTGAAAATAATTTATGTATATTTTTAAATTTTAAATAACCGCAAAGGTAAAGTAAAAAATCGTTATTGATAAATCACTGTGTTTATATATTTTTTTTTCATTTATGCGCGTATTCGTAAATATGATGTGGTATGTAATTATTTTATTGAATTTTAACAAATTTAGCATTGTGCCGGTGATGTTGTCATGCGTTCGTGGGTATTCGATGTAATGTTAGGTATATATAGCTACTGCATACATAGTATACAAATATAAAGTATATAAATATATTTATTTTTTTATTGTTTAACTGTATTGCATTACAAAATGATATTACGTACACTATATATTTATATTCTGGTGCTTACGATTTTCGGTCGTCATAGTTCAGTATAATAATACGATGTGTAAACCGCACATGTTATTTTTTTTAATTCAATTTCTTCTCATGCGTACGCAATAAATACCGTATTCTAAAAACGTCATCCGTTTGCATTAGAAAATATCAACATAATATAATTCAAATTGATTCCAATGACAACGAATACCTTATCAGTTGCTGTCATGTATATGGATACTAATCATACGTTAATTTTTTCGTTGGGCGCCATTCAATAAATTATTCAAATCACCGTTGAGCTTTTATTTTGCAAACATAACCTAACCTTTAGGCTTCACAAGTACTTCCCTGAATTCTTAAATTCTAAATAAAAAATCGTTTGTATAGTTATATGTGTTGTGTTGTAGATTGTTATTCTATAGATTATAATTATAAATTAATTATATTTTGGCCGCGTCGAAATTAAATTGCGCGATCGACTTAAAGGTGACATTAAATAATTGATGTACTCAATTAAGTTTCAGATTTTAATATAATGTACAATTTTTTAAACTTGTATAAAATAAATACATTTTATCTTAAATGTTTATTATTTATATATTTTAAAATATTATATTATAAATTAAAATAAATCTATTTTCATATAATAATTATACAATAATTTTAAATAAATATTTATATTAAAACGGGCCAGTTTCATAATAAAGTGAATATTATACTTGTATATATAATGTATGCATTTGGGTGGTGTGAGTATCGTTTTGCGTATATGTATAATTTTATTGATTTCGATTATTTTAAAATACACTATTTGGCACTTATGTTTTTCAAATATTATATATTATATAGATATAGTATTATTATAATATTCGCACATGTATTTAATATTTACAGCTGATTATCAAACTGATAATTATGTTAATTCATAATTGAGTTATTAAAATGTAATGAATATTTTCAAAGTTTAGTTTTTATTCAGTTTAGTATCATATTTTGGACGGCACCATAGTACATTTGTACCAAATGCTAATAGTATGCTAATTAGTAATTACCTTAGAGCAACGAGCATAGATACATGTTCATGAATAATTTTCTAATTATATTCATGTATTCAATTTAGATCACTAATGGTAATTTTTGGTCAAAATATTCTAATATACATATATTATATATACTAGGTAATATTTTCTATCAAACAACCTTCTATTAACGTTTTTGAAAATACTTTTTTCTCATAATTTTTAATAATGACATACATTTTACATTTTATATTCTGAAGCAAAATATTTTTCTGAGTATTTTGATTAATAAAAATCTAAATTCGAAACAGTAATTTATGAATTATAACTATCAAAAATTAAGTTAGCAGAATGGATTGGAATGGGGATACCCCTTAAAATGATAGCCAATTACTCTTTCGAGTTTATATATTTATTTATCAAAATATTCTGAAAAATATTTTGCTTCAAAATATAAAATTAAAAATGTCTGTTATTTTTTAAAAAAGGTAAAAACTTAAAAAATTATAACGATGAAAAAACTGTTTTATATTTTGGCTAGAAATTATATTAAAAAAATATTTTCAAAAACGTTAATAGATTTTGAAATAATGAGTGTTATTTGATAAAAGAATTACTCAGTATATTATATATATTATATATATATATAATGATGTGCGATCGGTAAGATATTATTCAGATTCAGAATTTATTATTTTAAAACCCTACTAATAATGAATAATTTCCAGTAATTATATGCGTTAATCTTTTAAAGGACATCAAACTGTTAAAGTTATTTATAATTACAATAATTTATTTAGTCATTATAGATAATTTTATTATTATTATCATTTTTTTTTTTTTTTTTTTTGTATATTCGTCTTGACGCTGTAACGGTTAGTTGCCGAATATAAAATATCTAGGAGGTAAAAAACTAACGTTAAAACGTATGTGTGTTAATGAAAATTGAACATTAAAAAGCTGAAAATTAATTAAATTTTTTCAATATATAAAATATATTGTGAACTTATTCTTTAAACTAAAAAAATTTAAATAATAAATATTTGTATTATATACAAAAAGTCCTGAGCCAGTTGATAAAATATCGACACACAGTATGTAAATAAATATTTGTTGAAGAGTGCTGACATTTTATATAATGTTATTTAATATGTTCATATAATTAATAAATTATAAATAAATATACTGCTGTTCATATTACTAGCCTAGGAAAAATTCCGTCCGAAAAAATATTTTCAACCAATTACTTTTTATTCATTTTATTTATACTAATATACACATAATATAAGTATACGTACATATGTTCATATTTATTTACCTATTCTTAGATGTTTCAGTTGATTTACTCATTTTGAATTAATTTTATAGTTTATTTTGATTTTTGAAATTCATTTGATCTCTGCATTCTATTTTATAATAAAAATATGTATATCAACCAATAAATGCTTGTATGGGTGTATTTGTCAGTTCTTAGTGTTTTATGTTTATATTTATTTCAATAAATTAATAATCATTAAAGGACTTTAGTAGGTATTTTAAAATTATTCATCAACATTTTTCAGTTTTCCTCCATGGCTGGCTAATATTGTGATTCATATAAATAGTCATTTATGGTTGTTGTATTTATTATATATAAATATATATGTATTATACTTGTGCTTATATTGAGAGTGCTCTTGAACTTAATAGTTTACCCAGGGCGTAGGAACGTTCATATCCCATTTGTATTCTCTCTCGAATTCCGAATCGAATGTCATTTTGTTTGTGTACCGACCATTGTGCTCAGATACTCGAGTAATGGTACTTTCATCTATTCGCATATTGATCTACACTATATGTTTTATGTCTGGTGTCTTGAATATATTATATTGTCGTCTTCTCTCCTATATTAACTACTTTCGTACTTATCATATCATATCATAATATACCATATCATACATGCATAATGTATTATATTGATACTTAGAACAATAAGTCATTTTCTCATGCCCACTTATCATATACATACTTATAACTTATACATGATAAGTGATATAATTATATATAATTATTATTATTATTATTTTGGTTCGTGTACGCAGATATTGGTTTTGCGAACGTTATATTATTATCGTGAAATGGCATACGGGAGTCACCCCTCTCCAGCCGATCACAACATGAATCGGAAACTGTCACTGTTGTTTATATATATATACTCGTATATATATATTATACATCATCGGGCGTACAGTGTGCGTTACACTATCGCGTGTTGGTCGGGGGGTAGTGGCAGGGCTGGCGAGTGGGCACGTCGGCTCACTATATTAGCTGCGCGCGCCGATAAAATATAATATATATAAAATCGAACGCTCGAAAACGCGTGTAAGTATTATAATATATGTGTATTGTGTATATAAAGTGCGTGCTCGAGGTGGTGCTCTTTCGATCGTGAGTTTTCTTTTTCAGCTGTCCGTCACATATTACGAGTGTGTATACTGTGTATGTTCATATGTATTCTACAACCTCCCCGCCGCCTTCCATTTGTATATTCGAGGTATATAGTATATATAATACAGGGTGATTCACCAAAAATGTTCGTCCATTTATTTTCCTCAATATTATTTATTTAAAATCTACTTTTGAAATGTTTAGTTTAAATTATTAAGATTCTTTTGTGCTACTTAAGGAATGTTCTATAAAAACTTCTATTATTTAAATACTAATGTACCTAGTTCAAAATTCGAACAAGTAAATTTTAAATTATTAAAATGTTTATTCTAAGGACAATAGTCTTTACGAAAATATGAAATGAATTTAATATTGAGTCTATCATTTATCATAGTTGGATCATTTTCAGATTACCATTACAACCATGTCTTTTAAACCTATGATCATGGAGTTATAATCCTTAGAACTTATACAAAGTGAATTAAACAATTTAGTATTAGAAAATTTTTCCAATACATAACTTATAATAGAAAAAAAGGGTGATTTAAAAAAAAACAAAACTTCATATTATCTCCATGAAACACTTAAATGAAGTCTCAAAAACTAAAAAATATGATCTTCAATTATATTTCAGAATTATAAAAATTATATTTTAAATAACTGCTGCAAGTTTTTTAAGAAAGGAAGGGTGAGCATGCATGATGAATCACCCTATATATATTTTAGTATAGGTACTGTTTTGTCGTTGCGATTGTCGCGCTGCAAACGACGATAGAATACGTGTTTTCTACGCCTTCATCCACTCCTGAACCACTGGGTAGTTGTTAAGGGGTGTCGGTCAATATTATGAGAAGGGTTGGCGTGGTTTTATACCATTTACTCTGGCTTGCGAGTACCGTCATCGTCTGGTCGACCACTTTTGGTTTTTCATTATATACTCCAGTATTCCCAAATTGGTGAAGGCCACGTTCTTCAACTTTTTATGTATGTACATATAGGATAACTCGGTGGCTATATCAAAATTTTAACTTCGGGTCATCGAAATTAATTTAACAAAAAACCAAAGTCGTCAATGTTTTGTATATCAATGAAAAAGTACATTAGTAATATTTATAGTATTTCTAATATCTTTATGTATCTTGGTTAGCGTAATTTTATAGTGGCTGAACTGTCTAGTAACTCCCTGGATGATTCATCAATTTTTCCCTTTTTTTGTTGTATTATCCTCTAGTGTAAAATGTGGTTGTTCGCCTTTATGTTTATTAGTGTAAGCAATAAGTATATTATAAACGATAACGTTTTTATTGCTTTTGAAAATAATCACAACCCCGTTGGAGGTATTGTTTTAAAGGTAAAAAAAAATATGCTCTGAAAATTGTACAGATATTATTTTATCAAATATTTTTTACCTTTAAAAATGAAACAGTATGCTTGATAGCGTCGTTGAGGTTGCTGGCATGAAGCGAAGACGGTTAGGTTAGGTTAAGTTAGGTGGGTCGCAAATGGAGCGATAAATATTTTACTCAATGCATTCACATAATTTAGCGATCGGTTTGATAATTTTATCATATTTTATTCATTCGCACAAGGACGTCGTACTTAACAATATATATAAAATATTTTAATACACCTAATCGTAGTACGTATTTATTTATGGTATCTACCAGTCTGTGTATGTTCACATTCTGAAATTTTTTCACTCATATAATAACATATTTGTTTCGGGTTTATCCGAATAAAGTACGATTTGGTGATAGTAGTGTAACATTAAGTGAGTAGACTTGTACAAAAATACATTTTTTGTACAATTTGATAATTTAAAAATGAAACGTAGTAAAATTAACTCAAGTCGAGTAACTCTGTATATTAGTAATTTAGACAATAAAATCTTCAATTTTATACGTCAAAAACAATCGTTTGTAGTTTTGATGTTCACACTGCTCATCAATGCCGATCAGAATAATGCTCTGGTCGTCTCTTCAACTACCATATCAAACTCCTAAACATTATAAGGATTGAACTCCAAACAACCAAAACAATCAGTAGGTGAAATGGGTGAAGAGGTTATTTTTGATAGCAAGTTGTAGTGGTAATGTGTTCCATTTGCTGCAGACCTCATTAATTTAACACGCGTCGAATTCTACCTTCTATTTCTATATAATTTATACGCTATAAGATCTAAGACGTGCATGTTTGTATTGCATGTACCCATATAATATATATATATAGGGATACGATATCAATTCCTCGACTTAAACTTCTCCCCTTCTCAACCATCTAACCATTGATACTGCAAAGTACAATCACACGTTATTAGGGACGTTCTTTTACTTTTGTGTATAGCTTCGGCCACGAAGAATAATATTTATATTCAAAAAATGTACTTACCTTTCAACTTTTGTTCTTTTCCCCCTCGAATGTTCGTTTCTTTTCCTGCTAATATTCGCATTCATAAAATAAATTCTTGTCCAATGTACGTACAGTATACATCGTACACTGTATATGAGATTAACATCTTTACACAGTGTGTACAATATATTATGCACTTATTCTTCAATCTTACGGACTACGGTAAAGTAAACCGTTGTAGTTTTACAGTATTTTTGAAAAACAATAAAGGTAGTCAATCACTGTAGAGTATATAAATAAAATATTATTCATACTATGTATCAAAAATCTTTTGTGTGATATATATATTTTGCATAGTGTAAATTAAAGTTAAGTAGTGGGATTTTTTTTTTATTTAATAACACTTCAAGACATTCCATTTTACTCATACTTATTATGATATACATTTAACTATTGAACAAGTTCTAATGAATATATTTTACACTTTTTAACGATATTTTGAGCATTAAAAAATATTCCTACTTTAGAATTAAAGTACCGTCAAAATAAATAAGTAATTTAAAAAAATAATGATGTAATTGATTAATGTTATATTAAAGCCTTTAATTATTTTAATGGAATGTGTTTCATATCAACTTAAAAAGGTTTTATTGTCATAAAAAGAACTTCAAGTTTTAAAAAAAACATAACTTAAGTAATCAAATAAATATCAAAATGTATTAAAAACTCAATTTAGATCCTTACTTGATTGCGTAAAAATATGAATATGTAAATTTTTCTCCAACTAACGAATTATACATTTTTATATTATACAATGGTATAGCAATATTCATGTGATATTATAAATTAAAATGTTTATCATTCCCTATTTAAGGCTACACAAATATTCACTTTAGTTAATGACCAAAATACTTTATGTCATTTATTTGAATTATACATATATTTTTCAAATGAAATTATTGTTTTTTATATATAATTTTTATTTACGGCATCATCTTGACGAATATTTATTATTTTTTAGACGAATTAATTAATTATAGTATAATAAAATAATTTAAAAATAAATCATTTATTATCTCAATTTTGATGCATAATATATTATGTAGGTTAATATAAAAATAAAAATGATTTTGATTAAACAAATGTTGTTTGTAAAAATAAAACAATTATTAACATCATTACCAATAACACCATACATAGTAAATAGTAAGCACGGTAGTATGTATATAAATTAACTTGGAATTTCACATAAATATCGTAGAAAAAGATTAAACATTATATATATTTATATTCTACAAATAAGTATTGTTGAGACAGACTTTTGGGGTAAATAATATTCCTAAAATCAATAGAAACATGCAATTCATTTTTAAGTAATAGTTACTGTTTTAAATATACAACAAAATACCGCATATTATCAAATTTATTGTAAAAATTCATGAACATCCATTAAAATTATTTAGTCATAAGATGACAGCAGCAGACTTATACAAAACATGACCTATACATCTGTGTGGGCGTGAGCTTGTGTGTACACGATAGACATATTGTGTGATGTGTATAAAAATAATACAATTTATTGTGTTAAACCGTGGTATTTACCCTCTGTCTCTATAATACACAAAAACTATTATAACACACACACACATATATACTGTAGGTATGGTATGTTCGTATTCAAAACTTACATTTATATATGTACGACTTAAGTATTGGGTGGCTTAATTATAAACATTGAACAACACTGCGATTATTAGAAAACATTATTTCAAACTTGCTTGAAAGCAAATCCACATCAATCATTGAAATTATTGGGGTCAAGTGGTTTTATTACCATGTACATAGAACAGGAAGCTTTCAATTAAGGGGTACAGTGGGCAAATAGTATAAGTAGAGCTCGTTTGATAAAAGCATAATAATAGTAAAAGAGAAATTTTTCACCCCAATTAAATTTTACCGGAAACTCTGTAGATCACGTAAAAACCACTTGTACTGCCGATAGATGTTTAACTGTTATATTATCATATTTTGTTGCAGAAATGGGCTGTTTCGGTAGCAAAGACAAGTTGTCTAAAGAAGACATGGATTTCTTAAAATCACACACTAGATACGACGAAGCGACCATCAAAGAATGGTATAAAGGTTTCAAAGTGAGTATTGCTAGATTAAAAATATCAACTTT
Organism: Melanaphis sacchari; assembly: GCF_002803265.2. NCBI lineage: Eukaryota > Metazoa > Arthropoda > Insecta > Hemiptera > Aphididae > Melanaphis > Melanaphis sacchari. The sequence goes on from NW_020270613.1 coordinate 788,182, forward strand.
ATTATTATACACAGTTATATAACTTCTATAAATACGCATCTTTCATTTGTATATAATTATTATTTTACTGCTGAATTATAAAGTACTATCGGCCATACGGTATATTATGTCAAATACATATCTAATACCTACAATGAATAGTTTATACGGAAATTTAAAGTTACCTACCTGAAGTGTATACACAAATAAAGTTATTGTTACCTTTAATATTATGTGAAATTTTTAGATGAACTATTCTACTACGTTTTATTATTCATCGATTGTTTTTAATTTTCGACTGATTGCCGTCATTTTTAGCCCTTGTGGTGGTTTGGTTGATTAGCATCTGACAATAACTCATGTGGACTAGATAAGTCTGAATTATATACATTTATTCATAATTCAATGTAATAACATACGTATCTTTCAATACTTTAAAATGTTCATGCTTATTCGTAGAACTCTGTTATTGTAGAGATTGTCTGATCGATAATAGTTATTTCACGTAAACTGTTTTTTCCTTTTCCACAAATAATCATGGAAATTTGAAACGATATAAAAAGAATAAAGACGATTATAATTTAAATTGAATGTTGAACTGTTAAATAAGTATAAATTTCAATTATATTTCTTGTATATTTGTTGAATGTTGAATTTCATTTTTAAGTTGTAAAGTCCAAAATGTGTTTTAATAACTTCGCTTTGTTAAACATCAAAGTTTTACCGTATTTATTCTTGTCAATAATAGGTACGTTAATTTTTTTGATTTCGATTTTTAGATAGTGTACTAAACAATTTTAAATTTATCGTGCTTATGCTTAATAAATTCTTAGAATTGTTAGAAGGCAAATAAAAACCCTAATCCAAGATGGTTATACATAAATTTATTAAATTTAATGGAAGAAAACTATTTTATGGCCGACAATTTCTTATAAAATAAACCATTAATGAATAAATACAATATACATGATATAATAGTATATTAGTATGTAAAGTAATATAATAATAATAGTATAATAAAGTTTGGAGTTGATAAAATGTTGACTGAATAGGGTTAAAGTGTTAGTTTTCATCGTGTTTCTATAATCCTATTAACTTTAATCCTGGATTATAAAACTGTAAGCTTATCCGTAATTAAATGTTATCAGTTTAACTCTCATTTTTTTTTTAATTTTATCATACCCCTATTTACAAAACTTGTAATCTCAATTTTTAAAAGGTAAACTCGAAAACTTGATGAATAACGTCTACAATTTCAAACTTAAATATTAATTACATATTCATATGTTAGTAAAATAATATAATTAATCATTTGCTTATTTTATCAATGATTTATCTTAAAACAAATGATTTAAATAATATTTTTACTTTAAAATATGGCATAATTAATTTTGTACTTCCAAATAATAAACTGTTTAAGTACTTTATTTATCCTATAATAAGAAGTAATAGAGACTTGAATTAAAATGATATCAATAATTCGTTTTAATAAGATAAAGTTTTATAAGTTTCTTATTGCATATTTAAAGATTTTTTCATGTTCATTAAAAAATAAACTTTCTCGTGTACATTGTATTTTATTTAAAATTTTAGTTTTTATTAAGAAATTTTATAATTTCAAACTTTGAAACAACTTATAACTTATACCATACACATGATTTATGTTTATTTAGAATATAAATTTAAAATTTGATGTTTTACTTCCTTAAAACGTGTTATTTTATGGTTAAAATATGTATAAAAAAGAAAAGATTTGTTACCTTTTTTTATTGTATGTATTTTTTTTTTAAATTCAAAAACAACGAAAAGTCAATACATTTTTAATTTAATTCAAGCACTTACTACTGTACATAACCATACTTAAATGTAATATGTTTTCTTTAATAACTTTAGAAGTAGGTCAGTAGCTTAGATACATTACACATTTATATTAAAATCTAATTTATAATATTCTTTTGATAAATTTTTATTTTTATGGGAATTTAATAATGTATTTATATTACTTTACTATAAATAAATCACTTACATAATTTTATAATATGTTAAGTTTAAAAAAAATATGCATTCATTAATTTTTATTTTGAAGCATTTCTCAAATGTTGGTGTATAATGATAACTGATAATAATAGGTAGTAGGTAGAATTATTGCAATCCCGTTTAGCACACATTCAAACAATATTCAACAAATAAATTATTTTTAAGCTTTGTTTTCACTACACCGAGTTGAGTCGTTTTTCGTTTATTTTGAATGAATATTGAATACTGTATTGGTCAACAAAATGCTGGTAATACGTTACCAACCAATTTACAACACTGTTTAAATAGTAGAAATCTGGCTATAGAATTACACATTTTTGCAATAAAAAAATAATCGAGTATAAAATATTTATATGAATGTAATATTATATATATATATTGTTAATATGGGTTGTAAACTTGTAACTTATAGCTGTATCTTAAGAACATTTATGCCTCTAGATTGGTATAATACTTAAACTACCCCTCCAAATTATTTAACTTTGAAACTTTAACACTGATCAGTGGTCGCTTTTACACAATCGACCGACTTAAAGGACCAATAAATCGGATTTAAACGTATGCCATACATAATGCAGATAAACCTTTATATTAATCATTTTGAAACATATTTCTGGTCTAAGCGGCTTAAAACGTGAACAATATATTACAATAAATTGTCCTCAGTTTACAATTCGTGGTTATTTCAATCGCGTAATTAAATATTAATTCAATTTCTGTTAATTACCTATACATAATTTTATTGAAATTATTCTTATTTATTATTATTTATCTATTTTGATTTATATACAGACCTTTTTATTTATGAAATGTTTCAATAATAAAATAATTTATCGAGTAAGAATAAAAATCATTTTAGTAAATAATATTTACGTATATGTAGTTATTTCTACCTTATCTAATTATATATTCTTATACGGACTAACAAAATTATGTTAATATATTATTTTAATTTAAAATATTAAGTATCAATTAGATATGCATTCAAGTATGATAATTAATAATAATACATAACTGATACCTATATTATAATCTTTATAATTATTCATTCAACATCTATTATATTTTTTTTTTTTTTTTATATAATAATCGCCTTTAAGAGAATACAATTAGCGTTAATAAAACAATTTTGCGCATAATATAATACATTAATTTATTGTACTCATAATAATATCAGTCATTCTAAAAATATTATGTTTTTTTAGTACATGTTAAAAAGTTTTCTCTATTAGCTATGAGATATCCTTATTTCGTGTCATATTTTTTTTTTATTACCGTCGAATTAAGAAACTTAGCAAGGTATTGTAAATTAAATATGAACCATAAGAAATTTTTATTGTTTTATCTCTCTTTAACTATTTATAGTTATTATTTTTACTTTATACTTATGTATTTCAAGGTTTAAAACATTATAGGAAAACTATTGTTATTATATGTACAGTTAAACCTGTCCTATGCGGAATTGTATGGGACTGATAAAAATGTTCGTTTTAGTAGGTTTCCATGTAACTGAATAAAAAGGAAAAATTCCATACAATAAAGTTACAATATTCTGCATGATTAAGATTTAAGGTTATAACATTTTCCGGCCAATAATAAAGATTAAAATGTTGAAAATTAATAAATATCATAGGCTACAATTAATTTTAATTTTTAGTAAATAATTACATGATATGTATTAATTAGATATTTTAAAATAATGATAAATTTCTATTCCAACATTTGAAAAACATAATATTTAGTAGGTATTAATTAAACAATAATATGATAAAATAAAGTAAACAGATTAAAATACAATTAAAAATTTCAAAATTTGTGTAAAGTTTTGTCCAGTTTTTTCTTTAACAATTAACAACTTTCTTCTATAACTTTTATTTTTTTATTTAAACATAAACAAATCTTTGAAGACATTGTGAGAACAAGTAAGACGAAACGAAAAACAGGAAAACTACGACTATGCGGTATGACAATAATGAGCATTGAAGATATAGATTCAAGATAAAATATAATTTTCTACCGACACATTAATATTACTGACTTTAATAATTGTTTAATAACAAAACAAATGTGGGTATTGAAAATATTTTTTTTTTCATTTTATAATATGTTTTTCCGTTTTTTTAAAAGTATATAATTTACGAACCAAAAAAAGCTTTTCGTTTTATGTTAGACAGATTCCGTTTTATCAAGATTTTAATCTCTGTTGAATTATAGAAATCTGCCAAGGACCATAATAAATTTCCGCATAGAGCAGGATTCCGTGTTAACAAGAGTCCGTGTAAGACAGATTTTTTTGTATAAAGTTTATAATTTAATGATGAATAATACAAAATAAAAATATAATTTTACTTTAGACAGATTTTTATGTTTTCAATTATGTATTATTTATTATTAAGTTAAGTTGTATCTAAAATAACATTACTGAGTTTTTTCACTATGAGAACAACGATTACAATACAAATTTTATTACACCTAAATCTTTAAATTTATTAACTAGCTCGATATTATATGCAAAAATTGTGTATTGAAAATTAATAGGATTCTCGTTACACCATAAAAGTAGGTTTTTAATATCTAATGTGTTGTAATATATTATGTTATAATATAATGTATTTATGAAATTTTTTATTCAATATGATATAAATAATTATGATATATCTTAAGATAAAAAAAAAGAAATATTTAAAAAAAATCCTGACTTGTATTATTAACAACTCTGAGTAAAAAGTATAAAGATTTTAAAAACTATCCTCGAGGGACAAACACCAGATGTCATTTTAATCTCAAAAGAACCATCATTTTTGTATTTGACAAATCGTTTACACTCTATGTGAAATAACCTTTAATCCGCTCTACAAATGATCCAACAACCAAACACATAATAAGTCAACTTGATATTAAAGTATTTCATAATTGACAACAAAAAAACCATTCAAATAATTCTTAACATTTCAAATTTTATACTTAGAAATTAAAATTTACTTTTTAAAAAACTTTTATTATACTTAAGTCACCCTTTAAGCGTTAAGGAATGTACCTTTATAATTGATAAAAAAAACTTCTACATAATGAGTAAACCTTAAAAAAGTAAACCTTCGTGCGAAATCTAATGAAATGTTTTTACCTCTTAAGTTTCTTTAGAACAATTTGTTTTTACAACTTCAATGTTATATAATTATAATTGAATTCAAATTAAACATAGGAAATTATACGAAATATATATAATTTTTATATTGTATGATACGAAAAAATTTAAATTATGTCGAATTTAAAATTTTAGTTCAAAAAAAAAAAAAATAATAATAATATTAACGTAAATACAATTTTCAAAATATTCATGTTCTATTTAATAGGATTTCCGATTTACAAATAATCGTAACTAACATTTAGAGCTTTAAAATACCTACTAATGTAAAAACATTAAAAAGTTTTTTATAACTTAAACAATTTTCAAAAAAAAATCTGGTTCATGCGTTTGATTACCGCCAAATTTTAAAACAATTTTATTAGCGATTTTGAATTTTAGCAGATGTGATATATTAATGCACTGATAATTATTTTTACTCTTCTTTTATGCGTATTCTATTCTCGTCTATATAGCGAGCGATGAATGATATGTATATAAAACAAGATGTTTTATGTTATCGTTATATTACAATGTATATAAAAAAAAAACTTATCATACGAATAATTTACCTTGTCGTTGGTTCTAACTTCACCCTCAAAAATGTACGGCAATGGAGTTCGGTCTACCGGTAAGAAATGCAAAACGGGTGGAGGTATTAACCTTTTCTGAATTTTGTTTCGTAAGATTAATGACATTAACCTGGAGAATGATTAATTGAGTTCTCCGTGTGGGGTAAGAAGTCTGCAGTATATACCCGTACATCTCTTGCTCTCTTTTTATATTCTCTTTCTCCGCAGTCCTTAAGACAACACTGCTGTCGTTATGGTTTTGGCATACTCGTCCAATTGCGTAGTCAGTTTAGTCCCAAAGGATCTGGCAAACTTCTATTTATTTACCTTTACTACTCTCCATATTCATTTCGACTGTTTCTATCATGTATTTATAATATAGACATTATATTATATAATTATATTATACTATAGTCCTTATGTACCCGAAAAACGTTCATTATTATACAACTAGAATTTTCGTCGTAAAACAATTTAGTGCTCGTGCTTTTATCACTCGTTCAATCTTTAATACAAAATGTGTGTGTACTGTATTGTTATATATTTATGGAAAGTTACGTTTAACACTCGTCTGACTTCTATTCGTAGAAAAATATGTTTATATTATATATATATATTGTAATTTGTATTTTATTTATTCGATAAATCAAAAATGATTAATGGTTTCGTCAATAAATATATGATTGAAACAAATACGATCAATATAAAGTATTAGAATTTAATTTCTTTTAAAAATTTTACTAAAAAAATATCTTTGAAAAAAGTTAATAGTATTAATATCTAAAAAAAAATTACTGTTCGCTTGATATAAACCATTCCATAAACCTAATTATTAATTAATTAATAATTATTAATTACTTGGATAAAAATATATCTGCCGTATGAACATTATTAAGAATATTTTTCAAAAATATTCAAAATATTAACGAATATTTTTTTGTGATTCAATTAATCTGATATTTAAATTTGTATACTTTAATTACACAATATATATAATATAATATATAAATACTTAACCTCATTTAAACATTTTAAAATATTTATATATAAATATATATATACTTGATAATAGGTTCAAGAATTTCAGATTCTTACCAGGGTTAGCTATTTTATTATTTATTTATTTGATAAAATCTTATTTTAAATTCTTAAAAACGTTCTAAAATATTATTTTTGGAAAAAAATTAAAAATGCAAAAAAAATATATTGATTATTAGATGGTTAAACGAATAAAAAAGTATTTTTAAAGTATTTGAAAACCAAAAATATTTCAATACAGTATTCAAATACTTATTAGATGTATTTCAAAAATTATTTAAATTGTTTTGAAATAGCTAATAATTTGTTATTAGGTATGGCACAAAATCCATGTTATGAACCATTAGTTTTAGACTATATTTTATATTTTAAAATATGAGCTGAGGTTCCACAACACTTCACATAATATTCAACCCTTTTTGAATCAAGCAAAATATAACAATGACCTTTTCAACGTGTATAATTTATATATAAACCCCGAAGGAGTGATTATAATTTAATATTACTGTATTTATCAGTTAAAAATTTACTAGTAAATCAAATCGGTTTATGTAAATTCTGTAGTGTTACTAAATATTAATTATAAAATCCTAAAATTACACTGTTCAGGTGGTATTATAATAATGATTCTATCTCATATAATATTCAAATAAATATAAGCTATTATGTGAAATTATTTTCATATTTTATAACTAAATTTTTAGCAAGATTGTCCAAATGGCCGTTTAACACCAGCCAAATTTGTAGACATGTACAAAATGTTCTTTCCAAGCGGTAATGCCGAAGAATTCTGCGATCATGTATTTCGAACATTTGATATGGATAAAAATGGTTACATAGACTTCAAAGTGAGTTACTCAATAATATTTAAAAAAATATTTAATGCCTATATAATGTTATTTTATATTAATACATCAAAATTCATTTAAAAAAGAACCATTTCCTGAATGATTTTATTGAATTTTCCCATGTGTATCGCCCAACCATTAAAGGTCATCATATGAACTTCACCCGAACCCTTCCAATCGTTCAATGAAATATCAACTTTTTATTATTCATGAGGTCACTCGAATCCACAAACCAACCTTACCCTCACGCACCAAACAGGCACCATTAAAAATCGTTCATTTATATATCGATTACAGGAGTTTCTATTAGCCATAGATGTCACATCGTCCGGTACACCGGAGGAAAAACTAAAATGGGCATTCAGAATGTATGACGTTGATGGCAACGGAGTCATTGATATTCAAGAGATGACAAAAATAGTTCAGGTATAAACGTCTATCGATACGTTACAAAACAAATGAATCAGTTTACCTAATATTTACTTACTGCAAAAACATTTATTTATATAACTCACACGTTTAAACATTATGCAACGACTTTTTTAAAAATATTTCGATTAAAATGTATTAAAAATCTATTTATAAAAATTAGTTATAACAAATCATTCAACCCAAAAAATGAAATATAAAATATTATTCCTATTTACAGCATGGTTAAACCTGGAAGTAAATAGTTATTGAGACTGACTTTTATGTTGTATATTTGTAGGCCATCTACGATATGTTGGGTGCATGTTCATCTAATCGTCCGGCTGACTCAGCAGAAGATCGTGCTAAAAATATATTCGCCAAAATGGATGAGAATAACGACGGACAACTGACCCAGGACGAATTCCTTAAAGGCTGTCTACAAGATGAAGAGCTCTCCAAGATGCTTGCACCATAACCACTGCCTCAGTTGGCGTGAAAGCCCAATATTATATATTTCGCCGCATTTTTTTGTATATCTTTTTCTCTTGCCCCGTAGGGTACGCCTTTGTTGGTGCCAAAAATAAAAAAACAAAACAAGTCAACCCGTTTTTTCTAAAAAAAATAATAATTGAATCCAAAAAAAAAAAAAAACAAAAAATTTAAAAAAAACGAATTGTTTTCTTATGGTTACATTTTCTCTGATAGGGTAATTTATCTATGATACTATGATTTTAAAGCGCAGGTTGCCAGGTAGTACACGTTTTACATCTCGTGGAGTGTCCACCCCCTTTCTTCTTGAGTCGATTTGCATTGCATGGTAGTATAAACACATCGGCAAACTCCAAGGCCTTTTTCAGAGTAACGATTTCCCGAAACTCAAGTTAGCTTCCACTTCACCTGGTGACTTATTTGTGTAAATAATTTTCTGCACATTCCCATTTATAATTGTTTCTTTCTTTTTTATTATTACTATAATTACTACAGAGACTCAATTGAACTCTGTTAACCTGCGTTTTTATTTTAAACAGGTTTCAATCAGTGCAAAGTTAAGCTCAAAAATGAAAAAAAATATATTACAAAAATCGATTACGTTCACCGGATTTGAAAACTTCGTAAAAATAAATTCAACCATTTGAATCATTTTTGGGGTCATTTTCATAATTTTACTCCAATAATAATGCTATTAAAGTAATTGGCTGTAAGAAAACACACGCACACACACACACATACAAATATATAAAACAAAAAGGAAAAAACTTGGCTTATGTTGGGGTTTCCAAATAATGTCGGGTTCAAAAATCGTGTCATCGAGTGGACCATTCGTGTATTAAAACTGTCGGGAACTTAATGTTCAAAAATCAAAAATCCTGCACAAATATAATAATCATGCGACGAAATCGTATTTTATTATTATTGATTACCTTTGGCTAGTTCATTAAGCCGCTTGTAATTTTAAGATATATTCTCTTGGACCAATATTATAATATTTATATTATCTAATCACATTAATTTATAACTTAATTTCTTATCTATTTTTTCGTCGATGGTGCACATATATTGTTGGATTCCATTAGCAATAAATCGCAACCAAAGTGTCTGTTACCAAATTATGATATACGTTTACTTTTTATATTTATAATTATTATTTAATTAAACATATTATTATTATTATTGTTATCATTTCTATACCTGTTACTTCATTTAAATCATGCATATGTAATATGTGATGTGTATGTTATTATAGTGTACGGCCAAATATTAAACCATAAATTTTCATGTTATATTCAATTTAATTACTTTTAAAATACGCAATTGTAAATGTGAAACGCTTTTTTTCACGAAAAAGGATATTCACTTAATATTTACGATAATGCTTGACTTGGTTAAACTTTTTGAGTGTATAAAACTTGAATAATTCGAGCATTATTATTTTTTATTTTTTTCCATCTCAACATATCTTATAAATAATATTACTCTTCTGTCAACGAAACATATTCATTGAAAAATTATATAGATGATTTGAGTACATGTAATATTTTTGTAGCCATTTCTTATATTTTATTCTATACATATATGTCACAACAATATATTTTATTCTTGTTCACTATGTACACGCGTACATTATTAATAATCTAGAAAAGTTTATACAAATTTTAAAAAACTTAGGGTTAATTATTAATCGAGAATTTTTCTATACACCAATTTGTATAATCTATTATTATTAATATTATTATTATTATTATTATTATTAATATTATTCTAATTATAGATGTTATAATATACATATAGTGTAAAAAATCTGTGTCAAGTGTTGTCCTTAATAGTAATTTTAAAATCCGATAAACTATATTTTCTGAATGTGTGTAATGTATATGAATGTATATTAAAATATAACATAATCCATATATTCATATTTATATACATACCTACATATAGAACTAACAAGTCATAGTTATACATTTATAATAGGTAACAATAATGTCCAACTATTACATCAAACAGACCAAATTATTTTCATTATCTTATTTTATATAATACGTACATTTGTTTGCACATATTGTAAAAAATATTTAATGTGACAACAATTTTTATTTTTATTTGTTATACATAGATTAAGTTTAAATTTAAATAGCTTAGACAATTAGTTCTTAAGGTTAGGAAATGTTACGTTTCTTTTCTGCTCTGAGCGCTGTGTATGGTTAACAGATGAATCAAAAACTAAAATTTATTTCATTCTGATGTCTCAAAATACGTGTTTTTCTTTACTTACCTTTAAGAAAACCATCCAATACGATTAACATATACCTATTCTTTATTATGTTGTTGATAACACTGTCGACAAACCTGAACTTTCTTATAAGTTATTGGTTACTTATGTAGTAATAAACTGAATTATAACTTAACAGATTATGAGAATGAAAGCTTAATGATACTCGACTATACATCTTATAATAAGATAAAAAAATGGGAAAACAAAACAGCAAGTTAAAGCCTGAGGTCTTGGAAGACCTAAGACAAAATACAGAGTTTTCTGGTAAAATCCAATTTTTTATAAATGCTTATCAAAGTGGTGGCCTCTGAATTTAATCGTTTACAGATGCGGAGATACAAGAATGGTATAAAGGTTTTTTAAAGGATTGTCCAGGTGGTCATTTAAGCGTTGAAGAGTTTAAGAAAATTTATGGAAATTTCTTTCCCTATGGTGACGCATCCAAAGTAAATTAGTTATAACTTATAAGAATAAAAAAAATCTCATTTAATTGTTTAAAATAGTTTGCAGAACATGTATTTAGAACATTTGATGCCAACAGTGATGGAACAATAGATTTCAGGGAATTCCTTTGTGCTCTGTCAGTCACATCGCGTGGAAAGTTGGAACAGAAATTGAAGTGGGCCTTCAGCATGTATGACCTAGATGGCAATGGGTTCATTTCAAGACAAGAGATGTTAGAAATTGTTACAGTAAGTTTTTGATATTTCAAATAGTAGAAAATAAATAATAATTATTAAAATATAAGAATTATATTTATTTATTATGTCGTTTATAATATACAGGCCATTTATAAGATGGTAGGCACTGTAATGAAGATGCCTGAGGATGAATCGACGCCAGAAAAGAGGACAGATAAGATATTTAGGCAGATGGACAAAAACAATGATGGCCGTCTATCATTGGAGGAGTTTATTGAAGGTGCCAAAAGTGATCCATCTATCGTTCGACTATTGCAGTGTAATCATGCCGTCCAGTAGAGCTTTACAATGAGCATTACACTGAATTTGTCAGCCTTTTAACTAAAGTCACATAATGTTTGGACTTCTCTTTTTTTTTTTTGTCTTTAACTTTTGTTAATTTAAATACCTAATGGATTTCATCTACCAAAAAGCTTCAATCAAACATCAATACGTGTGCTCTAATTTTTAATGCTTATAAAGTTTGACAAAGTATAATTTTAATTTTTTTCCCCAACTTATTAATTTTTAAAATCTGCAACTTGCATACTATTTCAATCAGTAATAAATAATTATACATCATAAATACATGTGGTGTTAAGAAAACACGTGTTGATGATTTATGATTTAACAAATTTATTGTTTATACTGTGATATATTCTTAAAAAATTTTCAATTTTGATCTTCTTTATCAATACAATGTATTATTATTAATGTATTCGTTCAGCAAGAATATTTTATTATCTTATTAAAAATTTTTTTTTCATAATATTAATGATATTTAATTGTAATTTGTGATTGTATTATTTAAATTTAGAGATGTGTGATGGTTTTAAAACTAAACCTCAAAACTTACATTTAATCTATATTGCTACATAGAAGCTTATATTTATATTCCTAATAATTTTTATTATTATTAATCAAATTATTTAACTATTTCTCCCATTGTATATAAAAAAAGAATACAAAAAAATTATAAAGTTGCACATCTCTTTATTTATTTATTTACAACCATCACTTTGCAACCACTGTGGTATTTTGATTTAATAATTTATAATTATTATTGTTATCTATTCCAGAAAATAACAAAATTCATAAAATCAACAAACATTTTTGTAGGGTTCCTAAATCTAGTCTTTGTTTACTGTTCTAATATTATCATAATAAATACTGATGAGTTGCCTATAACCTATTTGATAAAAAAAATTTTACCTTTTTCTTAAAAGTTGCCAAATTTATTTTCACTAAAAATAAAACATAATATATTAACTTATTGTTATTTAAGATTTAATAGTTTAACTTGTAATATTGTAAAAAAAAAAAAACCAGTAAGAGGATTGTGTTATTGTTTGAGTTGTTATTCGTTTCTAAAGTATATTTTTTTAACTTGGCTTTGTGACCGACTCCTAGAAATGTGCCGTTGTATATATACGTGCTCAAATCTATTTCCACATCCTCGGTGCTATTCATGTTTAATAGTAAACCTAAACGTAGCATTTATAAACCCTTCCATTATTTTGTTAATTCTAAAAATCAACCAGACACATACGTATGTTAGCATCATTTTAATTAATAATTACCTAATTTAAATATATTGTGTATATTTTTTTCCAAAATATTGGCTTATGGTTTTGGTCTATTTATACATATTATATACTAATCTTAATATGGTAACTTATATTTGTTACAATTTTATTCAACTGTATAATTGTGTATTAAATAATATATTAAATTAGCATGAATATTGAATACCTTTATATTTAAAAATGTATACCAAAAAAATTATTATTTTCTGCTTCCATAAATAAAATTAGTAAAATGAAAAAAAAATACAGAGATATTATATTATCTGACACAATATGTACATATACATATTTTCACCTAATATAATATTATGTCAAACATTAAAATTTTTCATATTTGCTCAAGTGTCAGTTATGTGTCAAAATTTCCTCTTTATTCCTCTCACTCTTCCACGTACATCTACTTGTTTTCTTGCCAAAAATTGTATATCACATTTTTCAAATTATTCATATAAATTTGGACAAATACCATTTATAGAAAGTTAGGAAAATTCTATAAACAGAATAAAATGTCTCTTAACTTTCTAGACATTCTGGTTGTATACATAAGCGCGCCATAGATTAGTTATTGTAGTACAAATCTTACTAATGATTGTTTTTGGGTTTTACCTATAATATATACATATATATATTCTTATATTATCTTCCATATATATATATATTATATTATATTATATTATATTATATTAATATCATATTATGTTATGTTATATTATTCACCATGTAAAAGAAAAAAACAATAAAAAAAAATGTTAAAATTATATTTCTTACTTATACATTTTGCATAATTAGTTTCAAATAAATCAAACTATATGTTTGTAAAATTAATCTACCCATTAAATTTTATTTTTTTGTTAAAAAATATAAATGAACTTATTTTATTATTATTACATGAAGATAATTACTATATGTATTATTAAATTTCTAAATACTACCATGCTAGTGTGGATCAGTGTCCCTTACAAATTTAAATATTTTTCAAGATACTTATAAGTATAATAAAATAACTTATAATAATAATTAATATTATGATACTATATATTACTTCTAATTTAAACATCTTGTATTTTACTGAGCATAACATTTTAATATTCAATGAGGTGTTTTAAAATGTATATAATATATTGTAACTTTAAAAATTAAATCTACGATGATTCGTAGGCATAATGAAACTTCTATATGAGGTTGTCTTGGGTAATAATACAAATTTGTATTAAAAGAAATTCGTTAAATTAATTTAGTTAAGGTTTACGACAATTTTTTTTAAATTATTGTATGGAAGTTTCACTATAAGTTGTTTAAATATTTAAAATAAAAGCTAATATAATTATTCTGAGTATTCTGGGGCTTAGATGTACATTCTATAATTTACATTTTGTGCTGATGTGGAATCACTCGATTAAAAATCTAAAACAAAAATTAATAAAAATTAATTGTGAATAATAATATTTTAAGTTGAATACTTAATTAGTGTTAAATAATAATAGTTTGAAAGCTATATTTAGTAGATAAATAAAATAGTAATATATACAAGCATTTATGTTCACAAAATATTTTATGTAAAAATTCAATTGATATATTGTAGGTGGGAATCTAGATATTATTTTTATCATAGTATATTCACTAGTACTAAGTAAAAAAGTATAACAGTATAATAATAGGTGTGAAGAAAATATTTTGTAACTTATTTTTAACCAAGTCAATAGTTTTTAATATTTATCACATTGAACGTTTTATAATATATTTGTTAATGATTTATACATTAAACAATGAACAAATTAAATTCAAAAACATTTACAGATGTATCTTAGAAAAAAAAAAAAAGTAAAAGTATGAAATGTTTTAAAATTATTGTCTTAAAATGTTTGTTTCCAATGTTAAATTTTAAAGAAAAATAAAGCTATACCTAGTGCTTTATTTTCTTTTTACCAAAAAAGTAATTAATAAAGAGTTAAGTTTCTAAATAAAATATATTTAGGTACCCCAAGTAATTTAAATAAAATTTGTATTCTATATTTAAATAAGGAGATTCTTACTTTTAATTACTTACTTAGACCGTCTAAGCGTAATCTTCTTTGTATTAATGATTACCAACCACTCCATAGTCGTTATCATCAGAATTATTGAAAATCCAACTAAAGCCATCATCCGTGCAACGATCTGTACGTTCATTAAGTGTGGTTCTTCGGCGTGGTACCCCGCCACGAAGGGTATCAATACTATGATATATATTAATGTAATTTGTTGCACCATAACCAAACAAGTTTTCAATAATCTAACCAAAACGTCCAGAACATCTTCCTCTGGTTCCAATAATGGTTGACTCTGTATGACATACATTGTGTAAAATTTGCTGATGGCTAAATAACATATTATAACGAATGCAAATCAATCATACATTATATTATAATTTAAGGGGATTTGATCCCTTCTGTGTTTTTTACCAAACTAGACCTATCGTACACCAATTGTACTGACTATCCTAGTCATCGAATATAACTTCTTAAAACATTTTTGAATTCATCATAATATTTACTTACTTGAAAATGACTTATTGTAATTTTATTGGTCTGCTTAATATCTTTTCAAAATTGGATTTTTAATTTTAAATAATATAACATTAAAGTGAACAAATTATTTAAAAAATTAATAACACAATTTTCAAGTAAATTTCATGAAGAATTCTAATATGTTTTCAGAAATTATTAATCAGATAAAAAGATTAATTAATATGATGATATACAAACTAAATCTAATCTTCTTTCTAAAGCAATGCTCGAAATATAAGATTAATACCAATTCAAATATTAAATATGTCATAAGACTGGATGGCAAACCATCTTCGATCAGAATCGTTTTTCTAGTTTATGGTCACATCCTCGTCTCACATTTCCCCGTCCAATTTATTTTGTATTTATTTATGTTTAACATATTAAAATTAAAAACTAAAACTACAAGTGATTACTGTTATATTGAGCTGATGTAAAATATTATTTTTAGTTTTGCTTCTCTAAATTATGTACTACAATAATTAAATATTCTTTTTTTATCGCGATCATAGTAAGTAGTTACATTATTTTTATCCGTGTAGCTATTTCTCAATATTTTTTGCTTTTAGCTGGTAGTTATTGATTAATCGTCAACTAGTTAATTTTTATTTCGGTTAATCCTAGTTCTTTTTTTTAAAGGATATTAATTAATCGCTATATAATTGAAAGTGATGCGGCTAACAACGACGAAAAAACTTTATGCTAACCTTCAACTAAGTTGTTTTAGGTAATCATTCAAGTATCACATCATAGTACTAGACTAAATGTAGGTGACCAACGGATTCTTCGTCTTATTGGTCTACCGATCCACGTATCTTTATATACACTGCCTAAAGTGAAAAAACAGCCTCTAATTTTGATGTTTGTAAAAACATCAGTAAATAGATTTCTTATAGATGTATAACTGTAAAGCTAATCTACAATATGACAATATTATTTATTGTATACAACCTACAGAGTGACAACTAAATTAAAGTGAATTGAACGGAGATGCATTTATAAGCATACCATACATTGTTAAAAACCCATAGGAAATCGAGAGCTTTCATCAGCTGCATTACGCGTATGATGACATTATACAATTATCAATATAGGTATGGTTTTTTTTTAATAATTAAATTAATTTTAGAACTAAGAGTTAATAATTAATAGACACCTATATTAATTGAATAATTTTTAAATTTGGTACATTAATTTTATTATTTATGCAGCTTTATATAATTGAATAATAGATAAATAAAATCAAAGTATAACGTTTTAATTAAGAGCGATTTTAAAATAGTCCATGATATTGGTTTATAAGAATATACGATTTGCTTGCACCAATACTACCAATCTTATAATAACATGCATAGTGGACTTACCCAGATCAGCTAAATCCGCATATAATTTGATGTATTGGTCTAAACTGAATCTGTAATTCCAAATTCTTTTTTAAATATATTTAATTTTCATCCAATTCGAATTATTTTTTCTTTTCTTGGTTTTTCACACTTTAAAGAGGCTTATGTTTACGAAATTCTCCAGGCATAAACCTCTTTTAATTGGAAAAAGAAAGAACTCTGCTAGGGTTCAAAGATATACACGTTCAAGGTAAGCGTACTATTCAAAATGTTCAATGGTGTCATAGGAATGCCGTAGTAAATGAATATCAACACATCAATTTGGATATTTTGGCCGATTTGCATGTGCAGGTGGCATAGAAAAGGCGTAGCTAAGTAATCTAATAAATCGTAGAATGTGTTTTGTATGTAATCGATGAAACGAATTACCCGGTGTGGCAGATAATGCAGCAATCTGTTGTAGCTGACGTTTAACCAGAAAGACATATATTTGAGCAGTATTAATTAAGTATAATATAGTATATGCGCGAGAAACACGATTATATTACTATGCTGGTGCCGACGATTTATATTTATAAATATCGCATTATTTTAAATTTAATTGTATGAAACGTGTATGAATAATGTTTTTACTGTAAATATTGTATAAAAATAAAAAAATGTATTAATTTTTGTCAAATATAATAAATAAGTTGTATTTGAATACGAGTAATCACATAGAACACACGAGTTTCTTTAACGGAGCACTTAGAGAAGGTCAAAAAGTGAATAACTACATGGTTTGACTGGTTTTTTGATGACACTGAATTTATAAACTCTCCAAATTCTGCCGACCACAGTTCAACCAACCCTTGTCAAATACGTGCACAAGCAAAATTGGTTCGTGTTCGGACAATAGTCCACCGTAAACATCTGAAACCACTTCCCGTAAATCATAATGGTGGGGGTATGGGGTGATCGCCACTGACCGAGTATGAGCAGCTACGGTTGGTGCATGGTTCCTGCAATGATTTGTTGACTTGATCTAGACATTTTAATATATTTTATCTTTGTTTAGAGTATAAACGCGATTGCTCATTGTTGTCTTTATCACCCCTCTTCAACAATAGATACTGTCTGACAAAAATATACTATATGTCACTATGTCAGGTAACTCAATGTATTAAATCTTAACAGATAAATGTGAAATTATTATTCCGTCAATGTCTCATGCCTGCTGTTAATCCATGTTTTACATATTTCGTTATCCGCTTATCAAAATTTCCTTTCATAATTACGTGGACGAACGTATTTGATCGGATACTTATTAAGTTAATACTATTAACGGACTTTTAATTTTTGTTTCAATTTAAATAAGCTAATGCTCGCATTGTATCACGTATTTAGTATTTAAATTTTATAATTTCGAATAAAAAATCCTGCCATTAATTTATTATCAAGTTAATCTAACAGTAATATATACTGATATTTCACGATGAATTTAAATACAAAACGGTGTATTTAAAACAGCCGGCGTTCGTTTAACGGTCGCCACACGGGTAGCTGGAATTAAGTGTACATAATTTGGGGTGAAATTTGCAATAATTGACGCGGGTGGAGTAAGAAGAACGCACTGTGGTAGTGCTAATAATGAACGCGTTCCGAGAATTCAGTAAACGACGACAGTGCCTTTAAAGCATTGATTTACGTGAAAATTCTGCTATTCAGTAGTTGTTGTCGTAGCAGAATATTCGGCTTCCGTTTTACAAAAAAGCAATTTGCTAATGGCTTCTGTCCGAACTCCAACGATCAGGTAAATTCTTAAACGGCTCTGGTATTTTACGACACAAATTTCTTCCTATTTTATACAGACTTAGGACTGTCTCAAAAGAGATGTGGTTAAAAATGTCTTGGTGTACACTAAGTAAATTATTAAAATTATAAAAAAAAAACCTTGTAGTATAATATGAAATTTTTAATTTTTAATGTTATAAAATATAAAAAATGTAAAAAATGTATGAATAAATAAAAATACTAAAAAAAACATATATCGGGTAAATTTTTTTATATAGTCTATGCGTGATATTTTATCGAAAATGATTTTTCGACAAATACTTGTCGATAAATACTTTGTTTTAACAGGTGTATATATATGTCTAATAATTATTGTTAAGTTTACAATCATACAAATATACCTGTTTGTAATTTTTTTTTTTTTGACGGGAACCGTTTGGAAATAAGCAAACAATAGTCGGGAGCCGTTTGGGATTCAACGGTTGTCGTGAGTTCTAGTAGATTAAGCAATTTACGTAGTAGTATAATAGTATAATATGGTGGTGCTGGAGGCGATTTTGTTGGTTCAGTAATAGTTGAAAGGCGGGGAGGGCAGTCTAGAAACGATTTTCATTTCATTTAATTTACCCTTAATCACCCAATTGAGATAACACATTCTCACACATTGTATAATGCGTGTACATAATATCGGTGTGTGGAGAAATGTCTTAACGTTTCATTTTCGACATTGCACCTGTAACAGATATGAAATCGTCATTTTGTCGGATAACCGGTTTCTATAGAAACACACTTTTCTGTAATATCCCCATCCCATTTCATTTGGGGTGATTCATATAGACTTAATACACTTCTTTTATTATTTTGTTTGTTTGAATATCACTTCAGTCCCCGTCAATAGATATTAATATAATCGTATAAAAAACGCATAAATTATATACTCTTAGGAATAATTAAAAACTAATCTGAGCTATAATTTAAATATAAAAGTTATTTATTTATTCAAAATCCATTGAACTTAAATGTAATATGATAATTGATAATGAATATTTTATAAACACTAAAATTATTACTGTTACACTGTAGTACAAATTCTAAAACATAGAATACATGAATATTGAAACATTTATAATTCTATATTAGATACATTTTATTTTATACAATACATTATATTTTATGACGTTCTATGAAGGTGTAAAAAATTTGTATAGTTGAGTACACTATTATAGATATATTTAAGAGAGATGATAAGCTATACTAAATAATATATACTTTTCCAAATCGATCAGTTTTATTAAAATCGGTATATTTCATGATTTTACACATTTTTTTCTGATCTTGTTATTATATTGAAAAAATATATTTTAAAATATCAATTTAGATTTTTATGATTTTATTCAGTACCGAATTTAGAATAGGTTCCGCCCTAGGCCCTTTAAAATGTGCCGCCCCAACCCTAAGAAAAAAAATGTAGTATTAATTTCACAAATTCATGGATTTACTTCTATGTTTTTAAATATATATATTAAATATTATATAATATTAATTTATGCAATACATAAATGCATAAAATATTCAAATAATTTATTTTTCATTTCTTACAAAATTTTCCACCCTAAGCTAAGGCCTCACGGCTTAGGCATAAATTCAACCCCGATTTTATATTCAAAATTAAAACATATGACCTTATTTTAATAAAGATTAATTATATTCAGAGACTGTTACTTAATAATTTAATAACAATACAATAAGGTCATGTTTTATCCTCCGCGACCATTTTTATCCAACTATTAAAATCTAAACTTTAAATACTCACACCTATACTTAATATCAAAAGTTACGAACCTATTACCCACCTATAAGTACCAAAATGACACGTTGACTGAGTAGGTACGTAAAAATATTTAATTTAATAGTTTATATTTCATTTGCATAAAAATAATATTTATTAAAAAATATTCAAATATTAATTAAAAATTAAAATGTGGAATATCAATTAAAAGAACATTAACATGGATTAGGATATTCTTTAATCAATTATATGGATATTTAATATTTTACGCCACAATTTTATTAATATTTGTTTAATATTTGATTATAAATATAATACATGTTACAAATAATAGAATGCTTGAGTAAAAATTATGCTTATAATTTGTGATATTACAGTATTCATGAACAGCCTTCTTATATAGTAAGTTATAACTTATATACGAAAAAATTCGAAGGTAAGGTACATTAACGTAAACACTCATTTATTCCTACTGATCATATTACAATGATATTTTATAAAGGTATAACTACATTTTGTAACATTTTCAATTGTTACATTTAAAAACGACGAATACATATCTATAAAATATTTTGTTCCTTTCTTATTCACAAAAAAACTAACACGCAGTGCGCACTCGTAATGCACATAGGCAATGCATTACGGTTTATAATACAGAAATGCCCCCTATTGAGCGCATGAAAACATTTGGTGGATTCTCAGACCCTGCAGTCGCATTCTAAGTATTTTTTGTTATTAAGAATGTAATAAATTACACGTTTATATACATACACATTTTCAGAGGATATGCCGATAAACATCAGACCGGTCCGTAAATATTTCAAGGATGTATAATACAACATAACTCAAGGGATGAAAAGATCAAAACCGGTTTTTCGGTGCTTGTTCGTTTTTTATAATATTATAATAGCTAAAACGTAAGCGAGATCATTTAGTTCGAGGGACCCAACCGATTATTTATAACACATGTGGCAAGCTTTAATTATATTTTACATTTCACGGTTGTAGATAAATATAATACATCAATAACCTTACAACTACGATAATATATATCGATAGTCGATTGTATAATACTTTTTTTTTGTGGTATCACGATATAATTCCAATGTGTATGAAAAGATTATATTAAAATTTTTTTGTTTAATATGTAAAATATTTGTAATATTAAAATAAAAATTGATAAAATAATTGTTTTTAATCTGGTATATTATTAAGAGAAATAAAAGTTATAGTTCGAGCGGATCGAGAACAATTTCTTTGAATCCCACCTGAATCTCTCCACTATAATATATATGATATATCTACGTAAAAAGGTGTATACCTGCGGTTTATCTTAGCAATACATCACTGACAACCATCATGGGAACATAATACAAAAATATTTCATTCACATTATTATTATAATAGTACCTATGTTCTACTGAACACTTAGAAGGGTAGTACGTGGACGTTGTTTACCTGTTACTACAGCCAACCCACACTATATACGCCATCTACTTCAGTACTGATTTATATTTCATAGTGTTTGCTAATTCATACATACGTACAAGGAAAAACCAGATAGCGCTATATGTTCGACAAAATCTCTTAGATCGGCGGCGAGTTTCGAAAAAAAATACATATTGTGAGTTATAATTCGGATTATCAGCAGTCACCTCTTGAGTCGGACAAAACATATTGCACTGTCCAACAAAATTAAATATATAATACGATAAATAATGATTATTGACAGTATGTCTATAATAATTTATTATTAACGACATCTCTTTAAAAGTAATTACGATAATATAATATAATTTATTAATTTCACATAGTTCTGTTGGTGGTCCCGGATTCTAAAAAACCCCTTACCCACTTTTAGACATATTTAAATGCTTATAAATCTCAAGCTATAAATTTAATTAATTATCAAATGCGAATATTAGTTATAAAAATAGAGATCAATAATAATAATACATACTATTAAATATATGTGCCTATTTCATAAGTTTGATAATCAAAATTGAAAATTGTTTGACAACACTTAAACATTCCTCTCCTCGGAAAATTTCTATTAGTGCTATTCTAGTCATTATTATTATTACTAAATACTTAAGTTTTATTTTTGAAAAATCCAGTCATATCATACAATCAATACATTAGCGATTGTTGGCTGGATTTGTAAAGGTTTAATAAAAATTAAGAAGAAAATTTTAAAAATAATTATACAGAAGATATTAATGTTCTTAATATATTAAATTAATAAACAGTGTATAACAGAAATAACTGAAATATTAATTAATTATATAATATATTCTATAATATTGCGATGGTAAGTTTATCTGCGTATTTTTCCTCTATAGGGAACATTAATTTAACACTATGTTATTTTATACCTACTATCAGTGACGCAACTAGAAGGGTGCAAAAGGGTCTTTAGCTATCCCTGAATCAAATTTAGCAGCCCTTATTTTTTTATCCCCAACTATTATTGTTGTAGTGAATTACAATAGCTCTGTGAGACATTAACAGTTTTAGCACTCTACATTTTAGATGTCTAATTGCGCCTATGCCTACTATATTAAAATGTATAAATGTATAGATTAGTTGACCGCCGACGAAAATCATAAGTGAGTATTAATATAGTATATAATATGTAAACACAATATAATAAAATACATTTGTTTTTAAAAATAATACATTTGAAATACATATTATTTATAGAACCTCTCCCCCAAAAAAATATTAAAAATCCGCCACTGATAACATAGCCATTTTTTTTCTATATAGTTAAAATTCTTAATAATAGTGTCCGAATTGGTTCCCAGGTTGTTTCAAAGGGTATATTCGAAATGATTCCCGGGTTGTTATAAAGGGTATATGCGAATTGGTTCCCAAGTTTTTAAAAATTGTGGATTAATAATAATGATAATAATAAACAGTAAAAATTTATAAAAAAACATTTTTTTTAAATATGTAATAAATAATAATGAATATAGGTAATATAGATATATCGTTTTTTTTTAATTCGTACATTTTTTTTTATGGTTATTATTTTCTATTATGGAGGTAAAAATGTATAATAAACATTTAAAAAAATCAAATCTTAATTTAAAAATATAAAATAACACATAAATTCCATATTTGCACGAATTTAACACTATACGTAAACTCAACGGTTATTCCGACGTTACGATGTATAACTAAATGTCGTACTGACTAATGACTATCAGTCTACATCGATAATATAACAACGATTTTATCGTTAGATCCCAAACGGCTTCCGTCTATTGTTTGCTTATTTCCAAACGGCTAGATTAGGTTAGATTCCA
This sequence comes from Melanaphis sacchari, assembly GCF_002803265.2. Lineage (NCBI taxonomy): Eukaryota > Metazoa > Arthropoda > Insecta > Hemiptera > Aphididae > Melanaphis > Melanaphis sacchari. The sequence goes on from NW_020270613.1 coordinate 811,989, forward strand.
AACTTTACAATAATTATTAAACGTATGCACGCCTGTCTGATCGTAAAAAAAAAATCATTTAAAAGTTTTCATCAAATAAAATAGCACGCATAGACTATATAAATAAACTGTACCTAATAAATTTACCCGATATATGATTTTTTTTAGTATTTTTATTTATACAAACATTTTTTCCATTAGTTATACTTTTAACGTTAACAATTTAAAATTTCATATTATACTATAATCTTTTTTATAATTTTAATCGTAAATAAATTTACTTAGTGTACACCAAGACATTTTTAATCACACATCTTTTGAGAGATAGTTCCAAGTGTGTATAAAGTAAGAAGATATTTATGTTGTAAAAAACCGAAGCCATTTAGGAATTTACCTGATTATTAGACCTTTTTGGACGGGAACCGTTTGGAAATTGACTTTTTTGTAAAACAGGAGCCGAATGGGCACGACCGATTTTATCACGGTTTTTATTTTAATGACAATCTATTTAATATTATGCACTTATAATGATGGGAAATATATGTTATAATAATATTTTCAAAAGTCTTTATTGGGAACCAATTCGAATGCAACCATTAATAAATATTTTTTTGGGAGAAAAATGTTTTTATGCTGCACGACAAAGGGCAATAGTCGGTTATGGTATGTTAAGAGCAGGTAGTAGCAGATGACAATCGTACCAGTGGACGATAGAAGTCTGGCACTCCAGTATTAGGTGGGGGTAGTGATCATCTTTGTTCCCAACTGGTCTTGAAAATAAAGTCTCCTCAAAATTGAATTTCAATACCAGGGACCCAGTAAACGGAACGCGATTGTCCGACTATCATCGTCACCTCTACACAAAAAGACGATAAATAGAAATACAGTAGAGCCTCAATAGTTCGGACACCCGATAATTCGATGAACACGATAATCTGGACGGCAAAAGTCCATTTGTACGTAAATACATTAATAGTTTGTTCGGAATTTTTCAAATTACTGACCTCTATACTTAATTTATATTATTATTTACATTTTTTTTTGTAATTATTATGTTAAAGTTATTTAGTATTTTTATAATTTAAAGTGCAATAAATATAAAGGTGGTGGAATTATAAATAAAATCTTAGTCATTTAAGTAGATAATTTTGAAAACCCTTCAATAGTTCGGACAATGCTCGGTCTGAATTCGTTTGGACTATCGAGGCTCTACTGTATAATTATTCTAAAACAATTAAATTCTGTGTTACGATCGAGCGAAAAATACACAATTTAATTACATTTACATTATTTTTATCTCAATATTATGATAAATGGTAATTTGTCACAATTAATGCGGTTCTAAATTCTAAGCATCACTCTGGCACTTACAAAAAAATATTATGTATTTTGTATTAATATGTACGTTTATAATGTTTTTTGATATTATTGGTAATTATTTGCAAATTACCAACAAATTAATCACTACAAGTCTCATTAAAGCGAACGTATGGTCGCTGTTTTTAATGAGATTGGGATATGCAATTTTTTAACGACTTAATTGTAAAATTAAAATATACTTAAAATCTATTATTAAGTGTATTTATGAATTTATTACTTACCTATAGTTCACATGACAACATTTATAAAAACTTATTGATTTATTATTACTTATAAGTTATAAGTAATAAGAAATTAAATTTTTAAATGATTCATAATTTATTATATTATGTAAATGTACGTTTCACTTGTTTAACTACAACTTCAAAAAAAAAAATGTAATTATTAATATATACAAATCCCATAAATATTGGAGAAATTTTTCACCGAGAAGCACTTCCATTAAATATAGAAGCTACCTAGACTTTAAAGTATTTTATTTTATTTCAAACTTACAATAATATTTTCAAATACAATGTTTTTGAAAAAATTAATTCAACCTACGCTAATAGTAAAATAAATTACCTTAGCTTATTACAGTATCAAAAAATAAAAACAACATGATATTTATTTAGTGATAATGGTCGATATAATAGACCGGTTTTTGATCATTTAATTGTTTATTGCTTATAATGATTTTTCATTGGATTCAAATTTAACATATATACCTACAGGGTCGGACTGGCAACAAAAGGCCCAGTCTGCGATCTGATGTAAGGGCCCCTAAAGCCCTTACTAAGGTTGGACTATAAATAAAATGTTAGCCGCTCTTTACGTCTCCATTTTGTATTTAAATAAGATAACAATATTATGGAATAAAAACACATTATATATGATAAACATTTTAGATAAGTGTAATATTTTACATTACTTTTATTTATAGCAATTGAAAGAAAAGGAAACATATGTAATATTATGATAATAAACATTTAAATGTAAATAATTAAAAACTTAAATAAATACAATTTCAATTAAAAGTTTGAAAGTTCATTAGAACTCTTTGCAATACAATCAATAACACTTTCCTTATCAATTTCAACATTTCTTTTCTATATTCATTAATAATAATGCTTCCATTGTATCTTGGAAATAGTCGATCTCGTTTGGTTTAATTATTTTTTTGGAAAAGTTCTTTCTACATAACCTGAATTACTGCAACGTTAATACAAATTTATATGCATAATATATATTTTAAAACAGACTGTTGAACTTTATGTATTATAACATTTGAAAGCATCGTAAACAGTTATTCATGTTTACAATTATTAATGAATCAATTACAGATGCTATGGTCTTCATCTAAATCTAGTTCATTTCATAAATAGGATGGTGAGTCTTCAGTTAAATGTGAAAGTAGCTCAAAGTTTTAGTAATAGTAAACTGTAAAGCAAATTGTTGTAATTCATATGCAAGAGTGTTTCATCAATAGTTGTTAGTATTGAAGTTCTATTAACGCA